>NC_079448.1:54541572-54586391 GCF_903798145.1 Danio aesculapii | reverse complement strand
TGTGTGTGATGGATCTGCCCATCTGTGTGTGCAAGCAAAACACACGCTGCTTTTGCTTTTACCGGCCGCCATTAAACTCTCAGGCTAACAAATGGCAGATGACGAAGCCTGAGCGCCTTCTTCTGACAAATATGCTTTAAAAATGTGCTTTCCTCGGTCAGAAGGTGAGCGCGATTCGGATGGCAGCACAAAAAACCCGTTTTCCTCCAGCAGATGATCTAATGAGGGATTATTCAGGGGGTTTCTGAGCTTTCAAACACTGGAGGATATTCAGATGCAGGAGCTCCGACTACTTCAGGCGCTTTCCTCACTTCATTGGCTTTTGTTTGAGCTGCTCTTTCACCTTGAGGAGAAATAATTACTGCTTTTTTAAGTAACTCCCATGTTGTCCACTTCAGATTGTGTGTTATATCTTCAGAGTCGAGATGAGGGTTTACAGCAGCGGTGCTCAACCCTGTTCCTGGAGATCGACCTTCCTGCAAAGTTCAGCTCCAACCCTGATCAAACACACCTGAACCAATTAATTAGGACCTGAAGCAGCACTTGATAAGTACAGGCATGTGTGTTTGATATGGGTCACAACTGAAATCTGCTGGAAGGTCGATCTCCAGGAACAGGGTTGGTCACCCCTGGTTTACAGTCTCTCTTTACATGGGGTTTTGATTTGTGCTGTACAGTTGGCCTACAGTATGTGTGAAGTGCATGAGGCAGTTGTTGGGTCGTTTTTTTTGGCAGAGAGCAATTATGCAATGTTATATTATTGTAGATATTGAACAAATAGGTGATACGGTGGCTCAGTGGTTAGCACTCACAACAAGAAGGTTGCTGGTTCGAGTCTCGGCTGGGTCAGTTGGCATTTCTGTGTGTTGTTTGCATGTTCTTCCTGTGTTGGCGTTGGTTTCCTCTATGCTGGAGGCCATGGTCTTTAGCCTCCTTGATAGAGCAACCGACTCCCATGCGGATAGTCGCTAGTTTGATCCCAGCTCGGAGCAGGTTGGGTGGTTTAGGACTGTCAGGGTTACATTGGTGCCGTGATGCCGTTTTAGGGGGGTGAGTGTAGCAGAGGCCAGCTAGTGTAGTGCTGTGCTGGTAAACCTCACTCTTCTGGCCTCTAAAAAAAAATGCTCTAGGACAGACGCTAGAAGCTATGGTCTTCCTTGGTAGAGCAACCGACTCCCATGCGGAAAGTCGCCGGTTTGATCCCAGCTCAGAGCGGGTTGGGTGGTGTAGACGGGTTAAACAAACACATGCACTATAGGTGAATTGATGAACTAAATTGGCTGTAGTGTGTGGAGTGTGTATGGATGTTTCCCAGTAATATGTTGCAGCTGCATAAAACATATGCTGGAAGAGTTGGTGGTTCATTCCACTGTGGCGACCTCTAAAATAGAGACTAAGCTGAAGGAAAATGAATGAATGAATGAATATTAAATTATTGTAATATACATATATGTATATGTTTGTGTATATATGTGTGTGTGTGTGTGTGTGTGTGTATATATATATATATATATATATAAAATTTCTTTTTGACTGCAATAAAAGCTGTTTTTTTGGGGTCAATGTTTAATATTTTATATCATTTATAAAAAGTATTAATTAAAGAAAATTTTTGTTATATTTATTACAATTTAATATTACATAATTATATTTTCTTGTTTATTTATTTATTTTAAATACATTTTAACAAAATTCATTAATAAGAGTTAATAATAAGACAATTATATCATAGTAATATAGTTAGTTTTTTCAAAAACATAATTAATAGAAATATTGATAAAATTATTAGAATTATTGTGTCAATCTTGTTTAATATTAATGATAATTATAATAATAATAATAATAATTATTATTATTATTATTGTTGTTGTTGTTGTTGTTGTTATGATTATTATTTAAGTAGTAGTAATAGTGGTATGTTACAAAATATGTTTATATTATAAAATAAAGAAAACCAATGCATCAACTTCCTCTAATAAATTAAGTTTAAAAAAAATACTAATTTTCAGTGTATTTTTTAGTGTATTAAGTTGATGAATTTAATCTTGTATTATTTATATTATAGTTATTGTTACTATTATTACTATCATATCATAGTACTATCATGCTAATTTCACCCTGTTTTAGAAGCATTATTATTGCTTAATTGTTGATCCAGAGTGTACAGTTAAAGTCAGAATTATTAGCCCCTCTGTTTATTTTTATTCCCCTAATTTCTGTTTAACGAAAAGCAGATTTTTGTCAACACATTTCTAAACAGAAGTTTTAACAAATAATTTCTAATAACTGATTTATTTTCTCTTTGTCATGATGACAGTACATAATATTAGACTAGATATTCTTCGAGACACTTCTATACAGCTTAAAGTGACATTTAAAGGCTTAACTAGGTTAATTAGGGTAAAGTTAGGGTAATTAGGCAAGTCATTGTATAACAGTGGTTTGTTCTGGAGACAATCCAAAACTAATATTGCTTAAGGGGGGTAATAATATTGACCTTATGGTTTAAAACAATTAAAAACTGCTTATATTATAGCTGAAATAAAACAAATAAGACTTTCTCCAAAATGCAAAATATTATAGGAAATACTGTGAAAAACTCCTGAATCTGTTAAACATCATTTGGGAAATATATAAAAACATAATAATAATAATAATAATAATAATAATAATAATAATAATAATAATAATAATAATAACAGGAGGGCGAATAATTTAGAGTTCAACTGTATATGTATAAGTTATATTGAAGCTGTACCTTCACCATCATAATTCATACATTAATAATTCATACATCAGTGTCAGATTTTACTCGTGCTGTTCGTGCTCATACACATGAACTAATAAATTCACACTACAGGCCAAATAATATCAGCTCTTTATCCCAAACATTCAAATCCCTTTCCAGCGAGCGACTCTGACCTCAAACAGCACAGTAAACATCAGACTTTCTGCACTTCAGGCTGACTTTAATTCCTCAATCCGGCTCTCCACGGGATGGGCTGCGTCCCCAAAGGGTCGCCCGTTATTGATATTAGTTTATTTTGGGTGTGGAATGGTCTTATTGGATGAGTTTTGGCGTCACGCTTGCCATAAATTACCCATCAGTGACATGACAGCTGTGTGTGTGAGGGGGAATAAAGAGTGTTTGAGCGGCAGGAGACGCCTTTACTGTGCTGAACGGAGAGATAAACTCATCCCAGAGGAGAGAGAGAGAACACACACACACACACTTTGGTGTTGGTGATTTATGAGGACTCTCCATAGGCCATAATGTATTTGATATTGTAAATTCCTCTTATTATTTGACCTACCTCTACCCTCACAGAAAACCGGGGGCAACATTTACATGTGAAAACACCCTGTTAAGAGTGACTTAACAAAGTTTTGAATTATGGGGACACAACATGTCCTCTTAACCACTACCCTGGTCACACCCATGTCATTGTACTAATTTTTGAATCAGTTTAGTTCAATTTTATAGCTTTAAATCTTGTTAAAGTTGATAAATGTTTAGTTTAGATCATGCAGTGTCCTTATAAAGCACCAAAAAGACTCATTAAGGAATCATTTAAGACTTAGGATCTCTTTAAACGGGGCTGTTAAATGCCTCGCGATTCCCAAACCTACTCATGAATCATTGTAACATTTACAGGACGTCCCCGTAGAAAAGTTTTGACAGATTTAGCTCACTTCTGGGACCGTTTGTGTCCCCGAAGCACCGCTAAATAAACCCACACACGTTCAAGCGCACACACACACACATACATCTTGCCATTTTCTAGTTCACCCGTGGATGCATTGGCCAGTCTGATCTTTATTTCTGAGGTGGATTGGGAATCAGTCTGTGTTTGCAGGAGCCAGAGCTGGACACAGTATTGCTTAGAATTTGAAATCATTAAGGCAGCACGGTGGCTCAGTGGTTAGCACTGTCACCTCACAGCATGAAGGTCGCTGGTTCAAATCACAGCTGGGTCTGTTGGTGTTTCTGTGCGGAGTTTGCATGTTCTCCCCCTGTTGGTGTGGGTTTCCTCCGGGTGCTCCGGTTTCCCCCACACTCCAAACACATGCACTATAGGAAAATTGATGAACTAAACTGGCTGTTGTGTGTGTATATATTTATTAGGGCTGCACAATATATCGTTTCAGCATCAATATTGCAATGTGGGAGACCACAATAATCACATCGCAGGGATCTGCATTGTAATTGGGATTATAGTTGACCAGACATTACAGTTAACAACATAGTGGAGTAATTACTAATTTAACATTGGAGTGAAAGTTTATTATTTGCATGTGTTTTTAAGGCCTGACTGTAAGAATTTGAAGCAAACTTGAGCCATTTGGGCACATCAAGTTAAACGTCTGTAGCTTAAAGATTAATTGAACATTATATAATTATTTACTCAATTAAAACGATAGAGTTATTATTATTATTACTTTTTTTGTTATTGTTAATTTTTTATTATTATTATTATTATTATTATTATTATTATTATTGTTATTATTGTTAGTTATTGTTTATTATTATTGTTGTTGTTGTTGTTGTTGTTGTTGTTGTTGTTGTTGTTGTTGTTGTTGTTGTTGTTGTTGTTATTATTGTTAATATTTTTATTATTATCATCATCATTGTTATTATATAGGGATTATGTAATTTCTGCTTCTGAATACTGTTTGACTCCCCAGAAAATGATAAATTATTGTTTAGTTGCATCTTTTGTCTGTTGTATTTAACTAGTCATCAGGTGAAATCGCATTATATATTGCATTGAATAAAAATATTGCAATGTCAGTTTTTTCTGCAGCCCTAATATATAAATATATATGTATTGAAAATGAATATTTTTATCCATTTCTCAGTGAAAATAGGCAATGTATTTTGGTGCATCTAAGCAAAACAGATTTATTAAACAGATATATTTATTAAAATAATATTTTAGTCACCAAACATATTTAGAAATTGAAAGAGAATGCAATTAGATTCAAGCTAAATATTGCAAGCAAACAAAAAATCTCTTGATTTTTCTTCTTTTTTAAAATTTGTATTTAATATTTTTCTATTACATATAAATTTGGCTGTAGTAGCTTTTGGACCGTTATCATGTGTTTTTTTGTTAGATTAGCTCCAGATTTAGCTTCAGTACTGATTTATCTAATATATATGCACAAATATAATAGTGTAGAGTTTCCTATTAAAAATATTAATTTAAAAGATGTACTTGTATATGTTGACCACTGTATATATATATATATATATATATATATATATATATATATATATATATATATATATATATATATATATATATATATATATATATATATATATATATATATATATATATATACATACACACACACGCACACACACACACACACACAGTTGAAGTCAGAATTCTTAGCTTCCCTTTGATTTTTTTTTTTTTTTTTTTAATATTTCCCAAATGATGATTAACAGAGCAAGGAAATTTTCACAGTATGTCTGATAATATTTTTTCTTCTAGAGAAAGTCTTATTTGTTTTATTTCAGCTAGAATAAAAGCAGTTTTTAATTTTTTTAAATCCATTTTAAGGTCAAAATTATTAGCCCCTTTAAGCTATTTTTTTTCGACTGTCTACAGAACAAACCATTGTTATACAATAACTTGCCTAATTACCCTAACCTGCCTAGTTAACCTAATTAACCTAGTGAAGCCTTTAAATGTCACTTTAAGCTGTATAGAAGTGTCTTGAAGAATATCTAGTCTAATATTATTTACTGTCATCATGACAAAGAGAAAATAAATCAGTTATTAGAGATGAGTTATTAAAAATATTATGTTTAGAAATGTGTTTTAATAATCTCTCCTTTAAACCGAAATTGGGGAAAAAAAATAAACAGGGCGGCTAATAATTCTGGGGGACTTTGTGTGTGTGTATATATATATATAACTATGTGTGTGTGTGTATATGTGCATATGTATATGTGTATGTGTGTGTTCAGTTTATGTGCAATATGTGCATATTGTTGACTGTTTTAACTGCACAAATAAGAAATAAAAATAAAAATATGCACAGTGAGGAAAATAAGTATTGAACATGTCATCATCTTTCTAATGGTGCTGTTGACATATTTCTAAAGGTGTTGATTTTAATAACAACCCAAAGAAGTCCATATATGCAAAGAAAACAAATCTAATTAGTTTACAAATGAAGTGCTGTGTAATAAAATGAAATGACACAAGAAAAAATATTGAACACATGAAGAAAGGGAGGTGTAGTTCAGCAGTGAAAGCCCAGACAGCAGCTGAAATCTCTCAGTAGTTCTTCAGTAACCCTCTGCCTTTACTCAGTGTAAATAATATAAATATGGGTGCGCTAGTTTTTGGAGCCTTATCGTAAGTTATTTTGTTAGATAAGCTCCAGATTTGGCTTCAGTACTGACCCATCTAATGTATATGCACAAACATTATATTGAACAGCTTCCTATTAAAAATATGAATTTAAAAGATAGATTTGTGAGGGGTGCGCTTATATTTGCTGAGCACTGTTTATTATTATTATTATTATTATTATTATTATTATTATTATTATTATTATTATTATTATTATTATTATTATTATTATTATTATTATTATATTATTATTATTCTTATATTATTATTATTATTATTATTATTATTATTATTATTATTATTATTATTATTATTATTATATTATTATTTTTATTATTATTGTTATTATTATTATTATTATTATTATTATTATTATTATATTATTATTATATTATTATTTTATTATTATTATTATTATTATTATTATTATATTGTTGTTGTTGTTGTTATTATTATTATTATTATTATTATTATTATTATTATTATTATTATTATTATTATTATTATTATTATTATTATCATTATTATATTATTATTATTATTATTATTATTATTATTATTATTATTATTATCATATTATTATTATTATATTATTATTATTATATTATTATTATTATTATTATTATTATCATTATTATATTATTATTATTATTATTATTATTATATTGTTATTATTATTATTATTATTATATATATATATTTTTTATTATTATATTGTTGTTGTTGTTGTTGTTTTTGTTATTATTATTATTATTATTATTATTATTATTATATTATATTATTATTATCATTATTATCATTATTATTATTATTATTATTATTATTATTATTATTATTATTATTAAATTGGAGTGTTTACATGCATTGTCATATACTACAGATTATGCTTAATAAACTGGTGATTGTTTAATGTCATTTAAACAACTTGAAACTGTTTGTTTTAATTGATAAAGCAAAACTATTATTTGTTATTCATCGCTACTCATTATTCTTGTCCTTAAATAACTTCATACAGGAATAATTGTGGAATATAAGTCACGCCGCACCGCCAGAGGTCACACGTGCTGCTAAACGGAGAAAAACAAATGTTAAAAAAACCAACAAGAGCACATAAGAAGAAAAATACTTGTTTAATACGATCACATTAAATCCAGCGGTCATCCATCAGAGGCGTGATGTTGGCATGCGGCAGGGGTTTTTATGTGCGTGGATTTGCTTTATGTGATTATTCACGTCGTAACAAAGCAGCTTCATGCGGTGGGCTTATCTTTGATCTCCGGCTTTGGTCGGGATGCTCTGGAGGTGGTCTGCACTCATAAAAGATCTGCTTTCCAACATCATTTGTATTCATGCGTGCTGGGAGTCAGAGGACACGGTATATGTCTGTCGCTTGTGAAATCAGAGCGATCCGTCTGGAAGTTTGCAGTGGGAAATGAATAGAATTGATCAGAGCGGTGTGTGTGTGTGTGTTTGAGGGGAGCTTGAGTTTCTGATTTATCCAGAACTCATCCATGTCTGTTTGACTCGGAGGAAAACTCGCATCAGATTTCCTGCTTTGTCTTTCATTTCTCGCCGGGCTTTACTCTTATCGTATGAAGTCCCAGTTTGCCATTTACTTTCATGTGAGTATCTGGTCTCTGTTTTCTTCCCTCTGTCTGACTGACTGTCTGTCTGGATTCAGATTAATTCACTATTTCAATATTGCAGTTCAATATTGACTCAATATGCTCTCTGAAAGATTCTGGTTCACAATGAATCATCTGAAAATCTGTTGCATGAAGACAGGGCCGGCATTGTGCATTTGGGCGCCCTAAGCAGAATAATTTTGGGGCTCTCCCTTGCTCTAAATAGTGGAGTATTGCCATTGCAAACCGGCCCACAATTATTATATTGCTTATTATTAGATACAATCAATGAAACAGTAAAGTAAAGCCTGATTTCTTCTACTTAATATCTGTCCGGATGACTTGGACATTTTAAAACAGCACTGTTTTTGTCAACTAGCAGCTTCAAAACTGAAGAATTAATCTTAAATAAAGGGATCCAGTATTTAAAACATATTTTATTAATTTAGCAAACAGATTCTATAAAAGGTTCTAGGTTGAGGTTTATTTTTCTTTATAAATTCTAAAAGCAAAACCCTTGCATTCCTGCAATAAAACGGCACTGTACAATAATTAGCCAAATGTGAAAATGCATTACTTTCTATTATAATTTCTTTATAATAATAAAATATTCATTCTGAACTCATTAAAAACTCAAAAAATAAACACAATTAACATTAATGCAAAGATTGATCCATAAATGATCAAATCAATAATATAAATATGAAAAATATTAATATAAAAAACATAATACTGGTTAAAATGTTAATACTTAAGCACAAACTATATTCCCTTCAGTCTCCTCCCCTGTTCCATACATTTATGCATACCTTACATTTACATACAGATGCCGGGTCAGGAGCTTATATTGAGCTATGATTAATTAAATTAGGGCATAACTTTAATAAACATGCCTCAAAAAATAAAAAAAAAATTACCAGTATGCAAAATATGTCAGTGAAAAGATGGCGCTGCAAAACTTTAAGCTTCTGACACCTGCTTGTAACACAGAAGAAGAAGACAGAAAGTTGACACACTTGTTGTTATGTTCAAGTTGCAGCTTCAGCTCTAGCAATGAAGAAATGATTATTGTTCAGCAGTGCAATAAGCAGCTCCATGTTCATATCGCCTCTGGGCATCTTTTTCAATGTGCGCTCGCTTTGACAGTTTTGCGCTTGAGCGCCTCCAAGTGCCGTTTAATGTAACTTAAGCAGCTCCGTGCACATGAACAACAGTAACAAGCTGATTGGTGGAGAAGGTTTTTACGCAGCGCGTCAAAACAAAAAAAAAACTAGCATGAGGCATTTCTTTAAAAAAATTACGATTTTTACATCTGGGGTGTTGCGCGTTGGTCTGCACGATCACATTGGCACCCTTTATTTAGTCACAAGGCATTAAACGTCGCCGGAAAACGTGAGCAAAAAGCGTCCCGGTGTGCATGGGCCTAAAGACAATTCAGTATTGGATTTCAGTTAAATGCGCCTTAGACTACAAAAATGGGTCTGTAAAACCAGGAAACAATAAAATATTATTTATATATATATATATATATATATATATATATATATATATATATATATATATATATATATATATATATATATATATATTATATAGTAGATGATGCTTGTTAATCTGTAATTACCTATTTTTAATAAATGTGCTACTAGATTATGTCTTTAACAGCATCATTAGCACTTAAAAGCGATGCTAAAAATGATTTTGTGCTTGTCTTTTCTCATCGTCATTTTTCCCTACAGTTTTTCTGCACCTGAAGAATATTCGTTTCATTTCCGCGGTCCAATTTCCAATGTAAATCAGGTATATAAATGGGGCCGGCAATGAAGCAAAGGCCATGGCTGTGTCTGTGCACGGATTCGCGTTCTTGTGGTGACAAGTCGGTCTTACGGGTTACCTTGGAAGAACAAACTCAAACCGCGAGAACACAGAACGCATATGAGAAATGAGATGGGAGCGAGCCTCCTGTTGATCACATGACCTTCACTTGAAAATTCAACTTTAATAAAATTGTGAATTTATTTATTTATTGTGAAAATGTATAAATATTTAAGTACTAAAGCACTGCCAATGAAGGTAATTTGTGAAATGCAAATAAAAAGCCCCCTTGTGACGGCGAGGCCCTAAGCAGCCGCTTAGTTCGCTTATAGGGAGGGCCGGCTATGCATATAGACTATTTCAATGTGGTCATGTCATTGGCCCCTGTACATTTCCTGCTTGTTATCAAACTATTTCATAACCGTAACAAGAAGCAATTCAATCATAACTTAATGTTAAAACAGCTATCATAACATTATCTATCAATATGTGGCTCTTTTTGGATTCCCGTAAGCTATAGAAATTAAAAATGTAAAATTGGAAATACATTGGGACCATTGTTTTTGTTTACATCCCTCAAAATGGTCTATACACTCAAAACAAATATGAAGGCCTAACAAATAGGCTTATGTATTCTGATTGCATATAACTTTCCATTTAAATGACATGCTTTAAATTTAAATTTAAAATTATACACTACAGCTTTGTTGCACTAATTCATCTTGAATTGTACGTATCCGCTGCACATATACAAAGTCAGAATTATTAGCCCCCCTAAATTATTATCCCCCTGTTTATTTTCTTACCCCATTTCTGTTTAACGGAGAGCAGATTTCTTCAACACATTTCTAAACATAATAGTTTTAATAACTCATCTCTAATAACTGATTTATTTTCTCTTTGTCATGATGACAGTAAATAATATTAGACTAGATATTCTTCAAGACACTTCTATACAGCTTACAGTGACATTTAAAGGCTTAACTAGGTTAATTAGGTTAACTAATAGTAATGTGACATTGTCCATTAAAGTAATTATTTTCCTAAATTTAGCAGAATTGTGGCATGCTGATTGCACAAAGTAAACATTTCTCTTTATTATCATTTATTTAAAACACTATTAACATATAAACTCTGAATATGCATCACATGACTAAGCTTGCATTATCATTTTCAAAAACCTCTACATTCACAGTCTGCAATTTGGCACAAAATAGGGCTTTTCAAAAATGTGTTGACTTACAGTAAGAGAGCGTTGATTTTGCTGGATCAAGCATACGGGGAAACCATGCATTTTGAAATGTTTTAATATAGACGCAGCCTAAAACGTTTAGGGGTGTGTACATCAATGTCACATAATCTGAAAACACTCCAGCTTTAATAGGCATATTTGACTGTCTAGGACAGATGAGATTGAATATTGATTCTTCTGGAAACTCAATCATCCAAACTGCCCTCAGCTAAATCACAATTATACATGCATCTCAAAGTTAGTCACATTAAATGTGCTGCCAATTAAAAATGTGTCAGTTATAGCACAAGTCTGACAATTAACACTTAAATATGTGATTTTTCTCAAGCGGAGCGGTTGCTTTCTTAATTGCAGACACACTGATAGCAATAATTGCTTTTTTTTTATTATTTTTACTCTTTTTTTTTTATTATTAATATGTACCTGTAAAATTAAAATGGAGTGTTTACATGCGCCGTCGTATACTGATTATGCTTAATAAAATGCCAATTGTTTAATGTCATGTAAACAACTTGAAACTGTGTGGTTTTAAATGACTGAGCAAAACTTGGTTACTAAGTCCAGCATTTTCTTTGGATGCAAATGCACTTTAGGTGTTTAGGTGTGTGCATGTGTTAAAAGAATATAAGGAATATAGGTAATGCTTTATAATAAGGTTACATTAGGGTCACACTACTTTGATGGTCCGTTTGTTGAATTTAAGTTACATTGCATACATGCCAACTAATTCTCATTAGATTATAGGTAGGTTGGGGTTAGGGTTAGTGTAGGGTTGACATGTACTTGCAAAGTTTCTTATAGTCAGGTAAATGTCTGCTGAAGGAGCAGTATCAACAGATATTAAACAGACAGTCTACTAATACTCAAATGGACCATCAAAATAAAGTCTTACCTACATTAGTAAATGTTAATTAATGAATTTGCTAAAATAAACAAACAATAAAAATACATTTATTACAGTATTAATTAATATTTGCTAGTTAGTTGACGAAAACACTGATTTTTTTTTGTTACTAATGTTGACAACTATATATATATATATATATATATATATATATATATATATATATATATATATATATATAGAAAGAGAGAGAAAGAGAGAGAGAGAAAAAAAAATATATATATACATATATATATATATATATATATATATATATATATATATATATATATATATATATATATATATATATATATTAAAAAACGGCTACCAAAAATAAACAAGGATGCTAATGTAATTTTAAAAACTTAAAACACACTTCCAGCATGTTTAGCAAGGTTTAGCACACTGCTAATATGTTTTGCCACATTTCTAGCATGTTTCTAGCATGATCTAACACACTTTGGAGATTTTTGTTTTTTGCATGTTTACCGCAGGATCACTGTGGACATTTTAGCATGTTTTAAGCTTGATTTAACAAACTCATAACTGGTATTTTTTTTACATATCGTTACATATCGTTTTTTTATCTTGTCACGTAGCATGACGGAGCACACTGCTAACGTGATTAAAACATGTTTATGTAGCACATAGAATGCTTCTAGCATGATTTAACACATATTTGTTATATTGATAGCATATTTGTACATGTCATTGACACATAGCATGACTGAATACACTGCTAACATGCCTAAAACATGTTTATGCAACACATTGCATGTTTCTAACAAGATTTAACACACTGATATCATATTTTTACATAGCATGACTGAATACACAGCTAACATGCTTAAAACATGTTTCAGTAACACATTGCTAGCATGTTTCTAGCATGATTTGACACTAATAACATTTGTACATGTCATTGACACATAGCATGACTGAATACCCTGCTAACATGCTTAAAACATGTTTCAGTAACACATTTTTAGCATGTTTCTAGCATGACTTAACACACCGATAGCACATTTTTACATGTCATTAACATGTAGCATGACTGAATAAACTGCTAACATGCTTAAAACATGTTTATGTAATACATAGCATGTTTCTAGCGTGATTTGACACCACCGATAGCATATTTCTACAGTTCATTATCATGTAGCATGACTGGATACACTGCTAACATGCTTAAAACATGTTTATGTAGCACATAGCTTGTTTCTAGCATGATTTGACACACTGATAACATATTTTTACATATCATTAACAAGTATCATGACTGAATACACTGCTAACATGCTTAAAACATGTTTATATAACACATAGCATGTGTCTAACATGATTTGACACTAATAACATTTTTACATAGCATTGATATAGCATGACTAAATACCCTGCTAACATGCTTAAAACATGTTTCAGTAACACATTCCTAGCATGTTTCTAGCATGATTTAACACACCAATAACATATTTTACATATCATTAACCCGTAGCATGACTGAATACACTACTAACATGCTTAAACCATGTTTAACACATTGCTAGCATGTTTCTAGCATGATTTATCACACCAATAGCATTTTTTACAGATCATTAACCCGTAGCATGACTGAATACACTACTAACATGCTTAAAACATGTTTAACACATTACTAGCATGTTTCTAACATGATTTGACACACCAATAACATATTTTTACATATCATTAACCCGTAGCATGACTGAATACACTGCTAACATGCTTAAAACATGTTAAACACATTGCTAGCATGTTTCTAACATGATTTAACACGCCAATAACATATTTTTACATATCATTAACCCGTAGCATGACTGAATACACTACTAACATGTTTAAAACATATTTATATAACACATAGCATGTTTCTAGCATAATCTAACACACTGATAACATATTTTTACATATCATTAACATGTAGCATACACTGCTAACATGCAAATTTGGTAAACAAAATTGGCCGTAGTGCATAAGTGTGTGTGAATGTGAGAGTGTGTGGGTGTTTTCCAGTACTGGGTTGCGGCTGGAAGGGTATCCGCTGTGTAAAACATGCTGGAATAGTTGTTGGTTCATTCCGCTGTGGTGACCCCTGATAAATAAGGGACTAAGCCAAAGGAAAATGAATGAATAAATGAAAGATCAGCGTATAATAGAAGAATAACCTTTCTTCAAGCAAGCATTAGCTGAAGAGTCACATCCGCTCATTAGGAAAGCCATAAAGGTGTTTGTCTGCAGCCTTTGATTCAGTGATGATTTCATGGATTGATTTTGCAGCATGCAGCCGCATCATCATCCAGGAATATGGAAAGATCACTGGGGAGAGTGTGTGAACCCGAGGGTGTGCTTGATGCTGTCAAATGACCTCATATTATTGGCCGTTAAAAGGCCGTACTGTGCAATGATTGGACCAAACGACTCCCGCGAGACGCTACCCGTACCATTACACTACTCAACGCTCAGCACTATTGTGTGTTTAACTGGACACTTCAGCCTGAGATGAAAATCCTGCATGCATTTATTCACCTTCAAACCACTTTAGCTGATATTAAAAGAAGAGTTCAACTGTTTGTGTCCGAGCTATGACAGATAAACAGGCCTGCATTGTTTTAACATTGTTAAAGGAGATTTTCTAGAGTAGTTATAAAAAAAAATGACAAGAAGTGAAGACAACGAATATTTTTTTATGTTGCTTTAACTTATTAAATTATGTTAACCAGGTTTCTACAAAAAAAATGTAATGTAATATCTTTAGTTTGATTAAGGTAAGTTGAGACGACTAGAAATGTTCATTTAATTCAACTAAACAGTTTAAGGCAGCAATAATTTTTTTGTGGTGCATTTATTTCTATGTACTGTATATTTCAGTCAATTCGAAATAAATAATATTAGTTGATATATTTACTAACATGAACTAATTGTGAACAATATTACACAGCATGGATTAATCATAGTTCAACGTTTTCTAATGCATTATTAAAATCCAAAGTTAAAGGAACAGTTCAGCCGAAAATGAAAATTCTGTCATCATTTACTTTCCCTTCATTTCAAACCTTTTTGAGTTTCTTCCTTCTGTTGAACATAAACGAAGATGTTTAGAAAAATGCTGAAAACCTGTAACCATTGACTTAGTGTATTTGTTTTGTATACTATGTAAGTCAATGGTTACAGGTTTGCTTTCCCTTCATTTTAAACTTTTATACTGTATGTTTCTTTCTTCTGTTGAAAACAAAAGAAGATATTTTGAAAAATGCTAAAAACCTGTAACCATTGAATTCCAGTGTATTTGTTTTGTGTAATGTAGAAGTCAATGGTTACTGGTTTTTAGCTTTCTTTAAAATTCTGTCATTTACTTTCCTATCTTTTCAAACCGCTATGAGTTTCTTTCTTCTGTTGAACATAAACGAAGATGTTTAGAAAAATGCTGAAAACCTGTAACCATTGACTTCCATTTTATTTGTTTTGTGTACTATAGAAGTCAATGGTTACTGGTTTTTAGCTTTCTTTAAAATTCTGTCATTTACTTTCCCTTTTTTTTAAACCGTTATGAGTTTCTTTCTTCCGTTGAACACAAAAGAAGATATTTATAAAAATGCTGAAAGCCTGTAACCATTGACTTTCATTGTATTTGTTTCGTGTACTATGAAAGTCAATGGTTACAGGTTTAGCTATCTTCCAAATTCTGTCAGTATACGTTCACTTCATTTCAAACCTTTATGAGTTTCTTCCTTCGGTTGAACACAAAAGAAGATATTTAGAAAAATGCTGAAAGCATGTAAACATTGACTTTCATTGTATTTGTTTTGTGTACTGTACTATGGAATCAATGGTTACAGATTTTAGCTTTCTTCCAAATTTTGTCATCATTTGCTTTCCCTTTATTTCGAACCTTTATGTGTTCTTTCTTCCACTGAACACAAAAGAAGATATTTTGAAAACGCTGAAAGCCTGTAACCATTGACTTACAGTGTATTTGTTTTGTGTACTATGGAAGTCAATGATTACAGGTTTTAGCTTTCTTCAAAATTCTGTCATCATTAACTTGCCCTTCATTTAAAACCTTTATAAGTTCCTTCCTTCTGTTGAACCAAAAAGAAGATATTTTTAAAAATGCTGAAAACCTGTAACCATTGCCCTACAGGGTATTTGTTTTGTATACTATGCAAGTCAATGGTTACATGTTTGCTTTCCCTTCATTTTAAACCTTTATACTGTATGTTTCTTTCTTCTGTTGAAAACAAAAGAAGATATTTTTAAAAATGCTGAAAACCTGTAACCATTGACTTACAGTGTATTTGTTTTGTGTACTATTGAAGTCAATGGTTACAGTTTTTAGCTTTCTTCAAAACATCTTCTTTTGTGTCCAACAGAAGAAAGAAATAGTGTAAATAGGGAGTCATTTTTCATTTTTGGGTGAACTAATTTCATTTCTATATACCGTATCAGTATGTGTGTGTTTTGTTGTACAATCTGCTAAGAACAGCTGACGTTAATGCTTTTTACAAACAAATTGTACATTTTATTATGAATGAGAGCATGCAAACTAGCCACAAAAATCGGCAAAGTATAAAACAGATGCATTTCTCTTTCTCCTGCGAGCTCAGGTTGGATTCGTCAGTTCATCCAAAGTCATTAACTCTCATTGGAACATCATAGTAATTTAGCCTCAGTAAATCATGTCGGAAATCACTGCGGAGCCCAGAATGACTCTTGACGCTACATTAACTTCATGTGCATTGTCAGGTTTAACACTGCAGAATTGGTTAATTTTTTTCTATATATATTAAAGAGATCCCAATTACCTTCAAAATTCATTGTGCGAGGCCAGAAAAAAAAAGATGTGTTCGGTTGCACACTATTGTTTCGCATTAGCATAGTTTGGTTATAATTAGGCCCGAGCAGGTGCTCAGGTGCTGCTTTTGTCTTGTTAAGTATTATATTATGTGCCTTTTTAAAGAGCAATCTCTGGTGTACTTGCCTTGTTTCTTTGTCACACTAATTAAACCGCCGAAGTCAGAAAAAAAAGGCTCAGCGCGTGGAGGAGGACGAGGATGCCGATTTCAGATGAACAAGTTGACAAGTTACGAAAAGATCCCTCAGGTTTTCATTCGGTGTATTCGCAAAGGAAGCGTAATATCAAGAACATTCTCCAGACGTAATTAGCTGGTTATTGTGATAGTGTTCTCACATTGACTCAGGCAGCTTTATTTATACTTTGGCTGCAAAGAGGGAGCGATTGAGAAGTGGGTTTTAATGTCTGTGGTTGTAGAGCACTTGTGCAGATGAGTGTGTGTGTCATTTCTGGGCTGTTTTGTTTCTGGAATTTGAGAATCGCATTGAAAATGACTGGATGTGTGTGAGTTTTGGCTGACTTACTTTATTTTTATGGCAGGTGAAGCTGAGTGATTAGATAAGGGATTAAAATTGTAATCTTAATTGTTTCATGACTTTTCATTTAGTCTCTTTAACGTGCTTTCCAAAGGGTTCAAGGATTGTCGTTCATGTCTTTCTTTCTTTTTTGTTTTTTTGCAGTGTGCTAGGGTGTGTGTTAGTCATTTTGAGGTACGCAATAGGGTTTTAAACACTTTTTATGTCACTCAGTGGGAGCCAAAAGATGATTTTGTGGTTATTTCAATAATTTTTCCAATATATATTGTATTTAACACAGGCTCATTGTGAAAACGTACCCCTGTATACATTTCTGGAGATCACAAATTATGTAGCCAGAAGTACATATGGCCACGTAGAAAAACAGGTAAGACAAAAACAGAAGCCAAAAAATAAAATAAACAAGTAAATAACAGGGTGAGAATGTGAAAATTTACTATATGTAAATTTAAAATGTAGAATGTAAAATTTACTATAGCTCTTTACACTGTTATACCTTCATTTACACTCTTTACACTGCTCTTGTTTTCTGACGGTCAGATAATTGAGTAGCCGGAGATGCCACACTTTCCACATTAAACATTTCCATTTAGGGGATGTTTCTTATCAACCCAAAGCCCCGAGTTAAACGAAATGTCATGCTTTATTAGCCCAGCGCATCACACACACTTCTCCACAGCGTTTAAGTCCTCGGTGCTCCTTCATTTCACAGGCCTTTAGACTGATCTTCCCTGTTAGACGGATATAACCCAGCATTGTTTCCCAGACTACATTTTAAAGGGGACCTATTATGCCCATTTTTACAAGATGTAAAATAGTCTCTGATTGTGCCTAGAGTGTTTATGTGAAGTTTCAGCTCAGAATACAACCCAAATAATGGCTTCTAACTCTCTGAAACTGACCCTTGTAGGCTTTGATCCTAATTGTGCTGTTTTGGTGACTGTCGCTTTAAATGCAAATGAGATTGCTCTTTTCAGAAGAGGGCGGAGCTATGAATACCTCTGCATCAGCATAGTGACAGATGTAAAACAGGATTATATTATCAGTGTGAGTCAGGTCTGCATGTTGTCAGTGTGTAAGAATGCTTCTGTCAGTCTATGGAGACTCCTGTCGCTGTTCATTTGTGCTCTAATGGCAAATGGACATCTGCTTCTCACTCAGGGCTGCTGTTTATGCTAATGAGGGAGAGATGGGCACTAGTGGGCGGGGCTTTCCCCCTCTGATGACACGTACAAATGGAGAATGTCAATCAAAGTGTTTCTGCAGACTGTTTTGATCAAGTCTGATTATAAACAGTAGAATTAGTTCATTTTAATATTAGATCATGGCTATAGTCACACTCTGTAGCCATACAAACCCTTTATAAAAGTGATTTATTTGCATAATAGGTCTCCTTCAAAGTTTTCCTGAAGCAAAGTTGGCCTGCTAATGACAATCATTTACGTCTGCATTTACGTTCACCGCATGCACTTTCCCAGCAAAGTGGCAATTACCAGAACAATCACCGTTATTTCCATTCACTCTGGTTTGAAACCTCCATTTCTATATGGACCGAAAGGTAATGTAAGGTTTGTACCATTTTTAGGGGGTTAATCGATGAAAAATAAGCCTTGATTCCTTTCAAGCTGTATTGGAGAGACCCTGGGTATTGATTAGACGTATCTGAACCAGATAAAACGTATTGGTTCCAGTCTCTGTGTGTGTGTAAGGAGAGGAGATAGTCCAGGCTTTTTATAGTTGCTCACTAATCTTTTCTTTAAAGTGTGTCCTTTCATCAACATGTCTGAGCTGAGGAGAAAACTTTGCAAAGAAGGGAGAGGGCACACGAATATGAAAATATGCGGTTCATTTATTCACTTTTTCTTGGGTCATTTGTACTCAGGGATGGGCAAAAATACATTGAAATGTATTTTAAAATAAAATACCAAATATATCAGTTTTACGTGTGTTAAAATAAACTAGAAGATACAGCAGCCAGAACAAGTATCAAAATAAAACACTGTATTTTTTTTTTTTGGAAATACTACAAAATACTTTTACAAAGGAGCATCAAATTTCTTC
Source organism: Danio aesculapii (assembly GCF_903798145.1). Taxonomy (NCBI): domain Eukaryota; kingdom Metazoa; phylum Chordata; class Actinopteri; order Cypriniformes; family Danionidae; genus Danio; species Danio aesculapii. The sequence goes on along the minus strand of NC_079448.1, from coordinate 54,566,972 downwards.
CCAAATCTTCAATCAATAGACATATTTGATCAATGCCTTCCCAATTAAACTGACTTTCTCTTTCATTTTAGCATGCATTTTGTACAAATTTCATACACAAAGTCCTGTCTTGAGGATGACCTCTTTATGTAAAAACCATGTAATGAATTGGAATATACAGTAGTACTACATATATATATATATATATATATATATAGTCAGAATTATTAGCCCCACTGAATTATTAGCCCCCCTGTTTATTTTTTCCCCAATTTCTGTTTAGCGGAGAGCAGATTTTTTTTCCAACACATTTCTAATCATAATAGTTTTAATAACTCATCTCTAATAACTGATTTATTTTCTCTTTGTCATGATGACAGTAAATAATATTTGGCTAGACATTCTTCAAGACACTTCTATACAGCTTAAAGTGACATTTAAAGGCTCAACTAGGTTAATTAGGTTAACTAGGCAGGTTAGGGTAATTAGACAAGTTATCGTATAATGACTGTTTGTTCTGTAGACTATCAAAAAAGAAATTAGCTTAAAGGGGCTAAAAATTTTGACCTTAAAATGGATTAAAAAAAATTTAAAACTGCTTTTATTCTAGCTGAAATAAAACAAATAAGACTTTCTCCAGAAGAAAAAATATTATCAGACATACTGTGAAAATTTCCTTGCTCTGTTAAACATCATTTGGGAAATAATTAAAAACGAAAAAAATAATAATAATTCTGCTAATAATTCTGACTTTAACTGTATAAAAATATCTCATTTATTGCGTGGCCATTGCAATTGAAATCTTCAACACTTAATGTAAAAACATGATGTCTGTAAACTACTTAACTCTCCAGTTTAGTAATTTCTATAAATCATGTTTTTTTTTTGCATTTGTACTCTTCAGTGCATAACATAAAACATGACATGTCTAAAAAAAATGGAGGTATCTGTTTTTGCAAATAAAGTCTTCATTTACATACATCTTGCTGCCACCATATAACATGAATCTGTTGTGTCTGACCAGTCTGTAAAGACTGGAGTATTATAAAATATTAGTGTCTCACATGGGCATTTCCACTGAGTGGTATGATATGGTACGGTACAGTTCGGTATGCTTTTATGGCCGTTTCCACTGTCAAAATGCGTACCGAACCGTACCATACCACTTTTTCGGTACCCTTTCGAAAGGATACCAAACACAAGAAAGGGTACCAAAAGACAGAGCTAGACGTGCAGCTGAACGCTATTGGTTTAGAGCGATACGTCATTCGCTCGCAACAAGCCAGAATGAAAACAAAGGGAGAAGCCGAGAGATTACACCTTAATACTATATACCTATAATAACGAGCCATGGTCGACCCGAGCTCAAACAAAGCTTGTTGTCGTCTTGATGAACAGCCAAAAAGCCAAGAAGAAGAGCAGATTTTACCCTGTGCTCCTTAGTTTTTAACGAGCCAGTCTGAATCATGAGCGGTTTCGTTTTCTTGTTTGCGCTCGCCGCGCGTCTATATCTGAAATAACAAACTTCTTGAGCTGATGATAATAACGTGCGCTTGAATATTGACGTGCTTTTGAAACCCGATCCTGTCAGACACTGACAAACGCAAAGCTGGAAAAAAGGAGCACATTATTTTTTCAGCAAACGTGAACAAACTACCATATTTAACTATTATTATCACCTTGTGGACTATTATGAACTCGGAATGACAGAATTACTCTCTAGCAAGAGGTTACATGTGCTGCTGAAGATTAAAGACACAGATGAGAGGTTTGCACTGACTGTGGGCTATATTTCCTGATGTTTTTGGAAATAAATGAGGTCCAAAGGTGGATTTACGTGAGAACAGCAGGCTCGAATGGCACTCGCGAGAGAAATTCGACATCTGAAAAAGCGTACACAGCGACCTCTGGTGGATTTAGGTGAGAACAGCAGGCTGAAATGGCACTCGCGAGAGAAATTTGAGATCTGAAAAAGCATACACAGCGACCTTTGGTGGATTTACATGAGAACAGCAGGCTTGAATAGCACTAGCAAGAGAAATTCGACATCTGAAAAAGCATACACAGCGGCCTCTGGTGGATTTAGGTGAGAACAGCAGGATCGTATGGCACTTGCAAGAGAAATTTGAGATCTGAAAAAGCGTACACAGCGGCCTCTGGTGGATTTAGGTGAGAACAGCAGCCTGAAATGGCACTCGTGAGAGAAATTTGAGATCTGAAAAAGTGTACACAGCGGCCTCTGGTGGATTTACGTGAGAACAGCAGGCTTGAATAGCACACGCGAGAGAAATTCGACATCTGAAAAAGCGTACACAGCGGCCTCTGGTGTATTTACGTGAGAACCGCAGGCTGAAATGACACTCGCGAGAGAAATTTGAGATCTGAAAAAGCATACACAGCGACCTCTGGTGGATTTACATGAGAACAGCAGGCTGAAATGGCACTCGCGAGAGAAATTCAACATCTGAAAAAGCATACACAGCGGCCTCTGGTGGATTTACGTGAGAACAGCAGGCTTGAATAGCACTCGCGAGACAAATTCGAGATCTGAAAAAGCATACACAGCGGCCTCTGGTGGGTTTACGTGAGAACAGCTGGCTCGTATGGCACTCGCAAGAGAAATTTGAGTTCTGAAAAAGCGTACACAGCGGCCTCAGGTGGATTTACGTGAGAACAGCAGGCTTGAATAGCACTCGCGAGAGAAATTTGAGATCTGAAAAAGCATACACAGCGGCCTCTGGTGTATTTATGTGAGAACCGCAGGCTGAAATGACACTCGCGAGAGAAATTTGAGATCTGAAAAAGCATACACAGCGACCTCTGGTGGATTTACATGAGAACAGCAGGCTAAAATGGCACTCACGAGAGAAATTCAACATCTGAAAAAGCATACACAGCGGCCTCTGGTGTATTTACATGAGAACAGCAGGCTTGAATAGCACTCGCGAGACAAATTCGAGATCTGAAAAAGCATACACAGCGGCCTCTGGTGTATTTACGTGAGAACAGCAGGCTGAAATGGCACTCGCGAGAGAAATTCGACATCTGAAAAAGCATACACAGCGACCTCTGGTGGATTTACATGAGAACAGCAGGCTGAAATGGCACTCGCAAGAGAAATTTGAGATCTGAAAAAGCGCACACTGCAGCCTCTGGTGGATTCGCGAAAACAAAAACTGCAAAAAAACTTAGCTCCTGGGATGTATTTGGCGCTCTCCAGAAAACTATATAAAGGTACATTTTCAGAATGAGCCTGGGTGGATTGTTTTCAGTCCTCAGGCCGCCGACTGTATTAATGAAATAAACTATAAAAAAGCAACTGAAATAATACATTTGTGGACATCTGTTTCACAGCGCAGGGATCCTCATTAAAGGCTTCACACGTTGCGCAGTGCTCAACAATGAACTGTCATTAATGTTTAAGATCAGTCTTTTCACACGTGTGGTTTCACATTCACAGCTCTTTTGGGTTCAGGGTTGGGGTAAGTTGACCCGCTGTGGCTTTTTCAGAGCTCTCAGACGAGGAGTGTGTGTGGTATTTTGGGAGCGCATGGGTGTAAATGTGGTGCGAATGTGTACTTGAAGTGACAGATGAAAGGTGTGAAGACTCCATTTGATTGGACACTTAAAGCTTTTTATAGACTCACTATTGAACACCAGTCGTTTTCGAGAGGTCATATAATGAAAACATCGACTTCACCTTGATCTTTGCGAGAATTCATTGAGCCGTGAAAACATACTGTAACTCAATGCTCAACGTTTGATACACATCAGCAGCGCTTATTCTGTGTTCACTGCTAAGTATATATAAAAATACAGGATTTTATTACTTAGAGTTGTTGATTCTAGTCCAAACACCTAAAATTCCTTGAATTGAGAAGCATTTTCTAGTGTGTGTGTGTGTGTGTGTGTGTGTGTGTGTGTGTGTGTGTGTGTGTGTGTGTGTGTGTGTGTGCGTGTGTGTGTGAAAATATAACATTTTTAATGCTTTTTGATTTAATAAAATGTAAATATTCAAACTAGAAATGAGACAACACCTCTATTTTTGTAGTATGTTTCCGAAAGAGGTGTGCACTGCACATAATGCTGTTCTTCCTTTGAGTTTTAGTCTTGTTTCTAGTCCAAATATGTAAAAGTTCTCGAGAAACATTTTCAAGACAAGTAAAAAAAATATATTGTTTTCAGGAAAAAAGCAAAAACAAGTTTATTTTGCTCACCACATTGCTTGTTTAAGGAAAAACGTGCTTAATTTTGACTTGTTTTTTGTTTGTGTAAAAAATTAAACCATTTTAATGCTTCTTGATTTGAGATTTTTTATATATTTGGACTTGAAATGAGACCTTGGAGTAAGAATGGATTTTTTGTAAGCTTTTTTGTTTTGCAGTATGTTTCTGAAAGAGGTGAGCCCTGCAAAAAATGCTTTTCTCACTTAAAGTTTTTGTCTTGTTTCTAGTATAAATATCTAAAATTCCTTAAATCGAGAAGCATTTTCGAGACAGGTAAAAACATATATTGGATTCATACAAAATTAGACAACAAGTTTGTTTTTCTTGCGTCACTGCTTGTTGAAAGGAGAAAAAAACATTTCTCTGTGTGAAAATAATTATTTTAATGCTTCTTGATTTAAGAAATAGTAAATACATAGACTAGAAATGAGACAACACCTCTACTTTTGTAGTATGTTTCTGAAAGAGGTGTGCACTGCACATAATGCTGTTCTTACTTTGAGTTTTAGTCTTGTTTCTAGTCCAAATATGTAAACGTTCTCAAGAAACATTTTCAAGACAAGTAAAAAACATATATTGTTTTCAGGAAAAAAGCAAAAACAAGTTTATTTTGCTCACCACATTGCTTGTTTAAGGAAAAACGTGCTTAATTTTGACTTGTTTTTTGTTTGTGTAAAAATTAAACCATTTTAATGCTTCTTGATTTGAGATTTTTTATATATTTGGACTTGAAATGAGACCTTGGAGTAAGAATGGATTTTTTGTAAGCTTTTTTGTTTTGCAGTATGTTTCTGAAAGAGGTGTGCCCTGCAAAAAATGCTTTTCTCACTTAAAGGTTTTGTCTTGTTTCTAGTATAAATATCTAAAATTCCTTAAATCGAGAAGCATTATCGAGACAAGTAAAAACATATATTGGATTCATACAAAATTAGACAACAAGTTTGTTTTTCTTGCTTGTTTAAAGGGAAAAAAAATTCTGTGTGTGAAAATAGTTTTTGAATGCTTCTTGATTTAAGTGAAGTTTAATTTTAAACTAATTTCGAGAGGAGCATGTGCTTATGATTGACCCAGCTGGTCCACATAAGCTAATCATGATCCTCCAATCAAAGGATCCCAAGTCACTATATATATCCTCATTTCCTCTCTACAACTATCTTCGTCTGGAAGAAACCCCCCTCCTCCCCTTCTTCCACCTTTATCCAGAATGGGCGGCACGGTGGCCCAGTGACTAGCACTGTTGCCTCACAGCAAGAATACCAATGGTGTTGGGTCTTCACTGGGTCATCTGGTGTTTCTGTGCAGAGTTTGCATGTTCTCCCCGTGTCCGCGTGGGTTTCCCCAGGGTTCCCCGGTTTCCTGCCACCATCCAAATGTGCTCTATATTATAGATAAATAAGCCTAAATCTTTTTTCTAATGTCTTCTAATGTACTCTCAGGAAGTTCACCTTGGCCTCAGCGGCGGGCGAGTTTCAGATTACAGTCTCCCCTCGCCCTGTGAAAGGAGGGAGCCCTGGGCTCGAGGATCCCTTGAGCTCAGGGCTTACTCCCAGGACAGCACGCCAAACAAGCTCTGTATAAATCGGGAGCTAAGTGTGAACTCTTGAAGAAATAGTAAATACATAGACTAGAAATGAGACAAAACCTATTTTTATAGTATGTTTCTGAAAGAGGTGTGCACTGCACATAATGCTGTTCTTACTTTGAGTTTTAGTCTTGTTCCTAGTCCAATTATCTAAAAGTTCTTGAGAAACAATTTTTACACTAGTAAAAAACATATTGTTTTCAGAAAAAAAAAAAAAATTATTTTGCTTTCCACAATGGCAGAATATTTAGCTTTTTTTTTTTTTAGGAAAAGCTTGTTTTTTTCAGTGAAAACAAAACATTTTAATGCTTCTTGATTTAAGATTTTCTTATAAATATTTGGACTAGAAATGAGACAAAACCTCATGAATGGATTCTTTTGTAAGCTTTTGGTTTTGTAGTGTTTCTGAAAGAGGTTTGCTCTGCAGAAAATGCTTTTCTTTCTTAAAGTTCTTGTTTCTAGTCAGAATATCAAAAATTCCTTAAATTGAGAAGCATTTTGAAGACAAGTAAAAAACTATATTGTTTTCAGAAAAAATAAGACAAAAACAAGTTTATTTTACTTTCCCAATTTGCAGAATATTTAGCTTGATTTAATGAAAAACTTGTGAAAACAAAAGATTTTTAATGCTTCTTGATTTTTTTATATATTTAGACTAGAAATCAAACAAAACCTCTTTTTTGTATGTTTCTGAAAGAGGTGTGCATTACAGATAAGGCTGTTCTTACACTGTAAAAATATCCGTAAATTAGCAGATTTCCTCTATTTTGTGATTCATGTTTTTATTTATTTATTTATTATTTTCCCCTGTTTATTTCTGCTTTTGCAGAAGTAAAAAAGTGACTTTTTAGTGTGCAGTGCTATATTGTCTGGGTTGATGTGTTGTATATTACGCTGCAGTAACCTTGTAATAAACTGCAGCACATTTTCTGTTATTTTACAGACTTATTTCTCCAGATATTATATTTATTATACATTATATTATTTCAATTGACGAAAATGTCGATAAAAATTCCCTTTGTTAAACTGTAGAGTTGAATTTTTTATATCAAAAGTGGACAGAGCAGAGATCAACATCCCATAATACAACTCAATTTAAAACAAAAGTCAATTTAAATAATGCTATTATTTCTGAAAACAAAACTATTTTTACTTGTCTAGAAAATACTTCTTTATTTAAAAAAATGAGATGTAATTAGACTAGAAACGAGATAAAACCTCTAAGAAAAATAAGTGTTTTAACACCGTAGGAAAGTGATGATGAGCTTTCTCTTATTTATTTATTTATTTATTTATTTATTTATTTATTTATTTATTTATTTATTTATTTATCTTTTTTGTTTGTTTATTTATTTATTTATTTATTTATTTGTTTGTTTTTTAGCTCTGGCTCTTAACACACTCACTGTATAAAAATTTGTCAATTTCGTTATTCGTGTTTTATTTTCAATTATTATTATCATTATTATTATTATTATTATTGAATCGCATTATGGGACTTTGATATTTCCTCCAACAGCCTTTTAATGCTTATTGTCATTCTTAATACTTTGATGTGATAAATTGTCTGGATCGATGTTATAAATTACAGTACAAAAGCCTGGTGATGAACTGCCAGTACATTGTCTGATGTTTTACAGTCTTAGTTCTAAATAAATGTTTTGTTGCATACAATATTGTGGAGCTGCACATCGATGGATTTGCTCTTCAGTGTTTGGACTTTCAGCAGTGATTATTAAACCACACTGAACTGAACTAAACTGAACTTCAAATATGAAATCTGAACTGACACAGTTTCAGTTAACTAGAACTTTTATGCAGGGGCGGATTTAACCAATAAGCAAGGTAAGCAGCCGCTTAGGGCCCCAGGAAATCTGAGGGCCCTTAAATAAATACCTAGAAGTATAAATGATACCTATGAATTATATATAACATTGTTTTCTATCATATTATGTTCTGTAAGGGTCTAAAAATTAATTTGAATGTAATAATAATAAAATAATAATAATAAAAAGGAAGTACAAAAGAAAGAACTTTTGGGCCCCATGGCTGGAATTGCTTAGGGCCCCAAAATCACTAAATCCACCCCTGCTTATATGTGAATCTGCTTTGACACAATCTACATTGTAAAAGTGCTATAGAAATGAACATGAATTGGATTTAATTGCATATATTGTTTCAAAAAATGTCAATAAAAGTCACTTTGATGAAGAGATTTACAGAGAGAAAAGCACCATAGTCCAATCCATAACCATAAAGAATAAAAATGCAACTTGTTAATTAACAGATTTTTTCACAGTGTAGTATGTTTGGCTCATAATAGATGCAACAAATTCTGCCAAATGCATCAAATTGAATGTAATTTCAGCTCTGCCAATGTACGATGGCCTATTTTATGGGCTTGCATTCAAAACAGTGGCCTTTTATTGATTTACATTTACACGTATGATTGATGCGCTATTACACTGACCTTCTTCCATTGTTTACAAATATCAGTTATTAGCTGATTTGTATGTTTATGCAGAGCAATTACCGCAGCGCTGTTTTGTTAATTACAGACTGTACCTTTTAACAGATTCAAATGAGCTTAATGAGCGAATTGGTTTTGATGGGTAAATCAAAACCATTGCTCAACATTACGGCTCTGCTTTAGAGAGAAAGCGAGGACAGAAAAAGCAAACCCATTACCGTGTTTCATTTATTTTTTCCCCTCTTAATTTGCATATCTTGGCTATTTTAAATCAGACCGCGCGCAGCAGCTGCTGGTTTGTGAAAGTTTGTCTTTGTGTTCGTGTTTCCCCAGAATCCTTCATCAAAGCCTGCAATGTAATTAATCCATCGCGATCTAATTAATTTTTTTTTCTGGCAAAACAGACACTAAATTATGGTATTTTTAGAAACATAGTATTGAATAGAATTAGTGTATTTTTCATTAAAGTAAACTTATTCTTTCCAACACATATAACATTAACACAAATTATTTTATTTTATTTTTGTTTGTTTTATTTTATTTATTTGTTTATTTATTTGTTTATTTATTTATTAATTTGTCTGTTTATTTATTTATTTATTTATTTATTTATTTGTGTGTTTATTTGTTTGTTTGTTTTTTATTTTATTTATTTTTGTGTTTAATTGTTTGTTTATTTATGTATTTGTTTATTTATTAGTGTGCTTGTGTTTGTTTATTTATTTATTTATTAGTGTGCTTGTGTTTATTTATTTATTAGTGTGTTTGTGTTTATTTATTTGCATGTTTATTTATTTATTATTTTTGTGTGTATTGTGTTTGTTTATTTATTAGTGTGTTTGTGTTTATTTATTTATTAGTGTGCTTGTGTTTATTCATTTGCATGTTTATTTATTTATTAATTTTTGTGTGTATTGTGTTTGTTTATTTATTCATTTGTTTGCTTATTTGTTTGTGTATTTTATTTTATTTGTGTGTTTGTGTTTATTTATTATTTATTTGTGTTTATTTATTTGTTTTGTTTATTTGTTTGTGTTTTGTGTATTTCTTTGTGTTTATGTATTTTGTTTTGTTTTATTTATTTTTGTATTTTTTGTGTGTGTGTTTGTCCTGTGTGTATTTATTTATTTTATTTTATTTATTTATTTATTTATTTATTTATTTATTTATTTATTTATTTATTTATTTATTTATTTATTTATTTATTTATTTATTTATTTATTCATTTATTTATTTTTTTTTTTTTTGTGTCTATTTATTTATTTTGTTTTGTTTTATTGATTTTTGTATTTATTTTTGTGTGTGTTTGTCCTTATTTATTTATTTATTTATTTATTTATTTATTTATTTATTTATTTATTTATTTATTTATTTATTTGCTTTCCAACAAAGACAAAGTGCACACAGCAGGTGTAACAATTAACATGAGAAAACAAAGCAAAATACAAAACAAAAGCCCAAACTGAGATGAAATATGTGTATATGTATGTGAATATGTGGGGTGTTGGTGTGTGTGTGTTATGCCATGTGTTTGGAAATTGATTAATAGCATATAACATAATTATAGCAATATAACTTTTTCAGGCTTGTGCTGACAATGAAGAGATGCAATACATTCATTCATTCATTCATTTTCCTTCAGCTTAATCTCTGAAGTATCGCGGTCACCACAGCAGAATGAATCACCAACTATTGCAAATTTGACTGCAAATATTAATACTTTTGCCCCCACTTTTCTAAACACATTTCTAAACATAAACGTTTGTTTAAAACAAATATAAGGGGGCTAATAATATTGACCTTAACATGTTTATTAAAATATTAAAAACATTTAAACTAAATATTTTTTATAGGAAATACTGTTAAAAATGAATCTGATGAACATCATTTGGTAAATATAAATAAATTAACAAACAAACAAACAAATAAATAAATAAATAAATAAATAAATAAATAAATAAATAAATAAATAAATAATCGGAGGGCAAACAATTTTGACTGCAACTATATAAGTATATATTAATACATGTACTTCATTGCAAAAATGCCAAAACAGAACTGAGGATTCAATAAAAATAGCAAAACCTTTTTTATTCTGCTCTGCTGACTGATAACATATTGGTGGAGCGTCTAGACAGGAGATGCTGTTGTCTGAGGCCTGACTGATGCCTGTTTACCAGCACACAACAAATATTTGCTCTGCTTGAGTCCAGCTTTAGTGGAAATCATTGCTGGTCTCCACACAAACACTCACACAACACAATCTCCTGTATCCTCCATCACAACAACATGCAGTCTGTGTCAAATAAGTGTCTCCTCGACGAATCTACAGGGTCAAACTACTGCACCTGCTTCCAGTGTTGGGGAGGTTACTTTGGAAATGTAATAGATTACAGATTACAAATTACCCTATTTAAAATCTAATAAATAGTGTACCTTTTCAATTACTTTATAAAAGTGAAGTAACTGATTACATCTGATTACCTTTTGATTACTTTAAAGTTTCTAATGGATATTTTCAACTAAATCATTTTCAAGCATTTCTATCGAGCAGGAGTGACCTTACAGTAGCTCTGTTCACTGTTAGAATCTCAAAATCTCTCCTCACTTCAATTAGGATTATATTAATTTAGTTTTAAAGTACAGCCACTAAAACCAGACCTTATAACAATATATATAAATATGTTTACTGTTGTTACTAAATCTAAATAGTAGTTAGTTGCACAGGGGGATTTTTGTGGCATTTGCAATAAAGAAACTTCTATTTTTGCAATTTTCATTTTTAAATTGAAGCAACTTAAATCCAAGTCAATCTTAGTGATCAATAAAACTGTCAATGAAACATATGAGGGATAACTGTTCAGTTCAGTTATTTACTGTAAATAATATGCTGTACCAGACAGAAACAAACTATAGTATATAACAGCAAACACAAAAAAATCCAATAAAACCAGGCGTCACACATTTAAAAAACTATAGTGATGTATAGTAAAGGGAAACATTTACGAATAAGCAAATATTGTTTATATATTTACAACTGTTCATTAATAAATTACACTACATAATGTAGTATCATTAGTAACTATCATGAACTAATAGTAATTACCATAGTATACTTTAGGGTTTACTACAGTAAACTACATATGAAGAGTTTAGATGCAAAAACCTCTAAAAGCCATTTGATATTTTCTTCTAAAATTATAATTCTTCTCCGGCTCCTATATGTAGGCTCACTAATTTTACTTTTATAGTGACAAATAAGTTCTTTTCATTGACTCTCAAGTGAAATAATTGAACATAAACAAAGGAAGCTGAAAAAATGCTCATTTTAGGAGAACATTTCAGACGGCATTTAGAGGTTTTTGCGTCTGAACTCCTCAAATATAGACCTCCTCTCCCTCAGTCATCTTACCATCAAGCAAATTTCTTGTGTTAGGCTTGTTTGGCGACGTCATTGACCAGAGCGAGAGGTGGCAGTAACGCACCAAAAACTTTGTTGTCGACCTCTGTAAAACAGAAAGAAGAAGAAATCGTCATTCTCGCCATCATATGGATTTACTTTCATCGGCTAGACACCCGCCTCACAGCTCTGTGAATGTCGGTGCTGTCACTTTTTGATCCGCGATCAGTGAATGTTGCTTGTGTTGACGCTACTGCACTACTTGACCAATAAAATGGCGTCGCTACTGAAAAGCTATTTGATTTATAAAGTAGCTACGCTACCGCCACGCTACTGAGAAATGTAGTTAAGCTAGTAGCCTCACTACTACACTTACTGCCCAACACTGTTAATGTGATAAAATCGCTTTGGTCAGAGGAGTCTGTTGGTGCCCTGAATTTCACAAATTGAGTCGTAATATATCATTGGAAATGAAAGGGTCCGTTTTTATTTCTGAACACTCACGATAACAACAAAAACATTTGCTTTCTCAGGTTCGACATTGAAGCCTTTGATGTCGAATGCATTTTAACAGCTGGCAAACTAATTTTGCACTGAACTGTTATAGATGTGTCCTTCTCAGATTTCAGGGTGAGATTATTTTTGAATTTCCAGCAATGAAATGGTGTCATCATGGTGCCAGCTCTCATTGGTTGTAGTAACCTAATGCTATCAGCGCAAAGAGGGTGGTAGACGTGGTGCGCCGCAATCCAACCAATCAAAAGCATCAGAATAGCAGCGCTTTAATAAATGGCCTTAGCAGAAGGCATTGTGCATATTAAAAACAGGCAAAGCAACAGATTAATGTTATTCAACATATTTAGATGTAACCCCATTTGTAATCTTTAACATTTTTTTAAGTAACTGTAATTTAATTACACATTTTTTCTCAGTAACTGTAATGAATTACTGTTACTTTTATTTTGTAATTAAATTACGTAACGCAGTTACATGTGACTAGTTACTCCCCAACACTGCCCGCTTCTCCTCTTTAAAATAAGCTAAATAATCTGCCAATGGGCTAAGCGAAATAATCTTGCCTTTCATTTTGTCTTACCCCTTTGGCAGATTATTTTGCATGTGAATGATTTTACAAATACATGATGTGTGTTTTAAATGTCTTAAAGCCTTTGCATTTCCTTACTAATAACTATACAATTGAAATGCATCTCGTGGGTATCACGGTGGCTCAGTGGTTAGCACTGTGGCCTCACAGAAAGAAAGGTCGCTGGTTTGAGCCCCAACTGCGTCAGTTGGCATTTCTGTGTGGAGTTTGCATGGTCTCCCCGAGTTGCCATGGGTTTTGATGAACTAAATTGGCCAAAGTTTATGAGTGTGTGTATGTGAATGAGTGTGTATTGGTGTTTCTCAGTACTGTGTTGCAGCTGGAAAGGCATCCGCTGTGTAAAACAAATGCTGGAATAGTTGGCGGTTCATTCCGCTGTGGTGACCCCTGTTGAATAAAGGGACAAAGCTGAAGAAAAATGAATGAATGGATGAACTCCAGCCTGTATCAACGCTTTGTACCGGCTCTTTTACGGTCATGTTGTTAAGCTACTGGCACATGAAATGGCTTAATAATCAGTATAGCCGTTTTAATAAAATTAATTTGGGAAGAGGTTGTAAAGAGGCGATGACATCATAAAACACATTAGCGGCGCCGTTCATCATTGTGATTTTAAATGATGCGTCGCTTGAGGGACAAAGGGCTGATAAAGGACTGTAATTGGTTTGGAAAGGGCATCTGGACGCCGAGAAAGACCCGTCCTGACCTTCCTTACAGTCCTGATGATGATTTATTCCACATCTGCTGATTGAGTTTGCAGGTTTGCTTGAGTTATTGGTTTGGTTTTATTGGGATACACAGTAGGTTTGGAGTCAAATACCAGCATCAAATCACTGAGAGGAATGTAATATATGCACACAGACTTTTAGTTTTCGGTCAGCCAGCCCAAGCGCATCTGGTGAACTGCCTTTCCATTATAAAACCGTCACATTTAAAGAGCTCCTATTTTGCATTATAAAAGCATCTCCCCGTGAGAGAATTCATGAATGGGAGTGAAGCAACGCAACTGACGCAGGTAGGTCACTTGCCCATGACAAAATGGCGGATGTAGTACGTCCGAATTCCATTCATACTTCTCCTATTCATACCGTAGAACGTACTTTTCTAACGGCCGAGTAGTACGTTTAAATTCAAATGCAGTACCTACTGAGTAGTAGGTGGTTTCGGACGTAGCCTAGCTACATACAGAGCCCATTGGTGGAAGATTATTGGCTGTTGTTATTGGTTAAGAATGATCGTCTACTTCTGATTGGTTTGTTTGCCGACTGATGAATGGATTTGATTGGTCAGTGTTCGGTTGATGCAGGACTCATTCATTTATTCCTTCGGCTTAGTCCCTTAATGTATTAGGGGTCGCCACAGCGGAATGAACCGCCAACTATTCCAGCATATACCTTCCAACCACAACCCAGCACTGGGAAACACCCATACACACTCATTTACACACACACTCATACACTACGGCCAATTTAGCTTACCCAACTCACCTAGAGCGCAAGTGTTTGGACTGTGAGGGAAACCGGAGCACCTGAAGAACATCCACACAGAAATGCCAACTGACCCAGCTGGGACTCGAACCAGTGACCTTCTTGCTGTGAGCCACCGTGCCGCCCCATGCAAAATACAACAGAATATAATTTTAGCAAAAATGCCGCCATAGGCATGTCTGGGTCTGATTTACTGAGTGTTGAGAGAGATCCAGTCATCGCTGTGCTGTTTCTCCATGCAGTGTATTTAAATGAACGTGCTCTGGATTCATTATTCACGCTCTGGGAAGGTTATGAATTGCATCTTCACTGACAGCGCTTGCGTGAGGAAATGTGATTTTAGCATTTATTTCATTGAGCCGACACATTTCTGCAGCTCTGACGGAGAGATCGCACCCTGGTGAAATATGCTTGGTGGCTGATAGAACTGGAGGTTGAGAAGAGCATCATCAGCAGTGGAGGAGATCAGAGATGTGGAGATCGTTAGAGGAGCTGCAGAGTCTGATGTTCACTGTTATGTAGAGTTTACTTCATCTGTGCTCTGATGCAGGAGGAGTGTCAATGATGTGTGTGTGCGTGTCTGTCTGTCTGTATGTGTTTGTCTTTCTGTCAACAGTGAGTGTGAGTAGGTGTTTGAATATTTGTGTGCATGTTGCCATGTTGTGCATGGTATGTGTTGTACTGTGTTGTGTGTGTTGCCATGTGTGTGTGTGTGTGTGTACATGTGTAATAAGTGCAGAGCGAGTGATGAATATATTAAACTCTCTGACATCATCATCATCATGAGCGTGGGAAGCTCCTCAATCAGTCTCTCAGAATGACTTTAATCTGAAGCATGTTTGCGTGGCTGAATTTGCTCTCATGAATAAAGGATTTCACTCATGAGACCGAACGTGTGTTAATAAAACAGTCAAACGTCCCACACGCTTTGTCCAATGTGTTGATGTAAAAGCAGCGGTTCAGATTCTCTCTCTGTCACACACAACCTGTAAATTCAGCATCTTAACAGATACACCAGCTTTTCTGTTAATATAAGAGAAATAATAATAATAATAATAATAATAATAATAATAATAATAATAATAATAATAACAATAAAAATAATATTATTATTATTATTAATAGTAATAATAATAATAATAATAAAAATAATATTACCAATAATAATAATATTAATAATAATAATAATAATATTAACAATAATAATAATAATAATAATAATAATAATAATAATAATAATAATAATTATTATTATTATTATTATTATTATTATTATTATTATTATTATTATTATTATTATTATTATAAAAATAATAGTAATAGTAATAACAACAACAACAACAACAACAATAATAATAACAATAATAGTAATAGTAATAATAATAATAATAATAATAATAAAAATTATATTACCAATAATAATAATATTAATAATAATAATAATAATAATAATAATAATAATGATGATAATAATAACAATAATAATAATAATAATAATTATTATTATTATTATTATAAAAATAATAGTAATAGTAATAACAACAACAACAACAACAACAACAACAACAACAACAACAACAATAATAATGATGATGATGATGATGATGATGATGATGATGATGATGATGATGATGATGATGATAATAATAATAAAATAATAACAATAATAATAACAATAATGTACAGATACATCCTGAATGAAGACCTGCTTCAGAGTGCTCTTGACCTCAGACTGGGGCGACGGTTCATCTTCCAGCAGGACAATGACCCAAAGCGCACCGCCAGAATATCAATAGAGTGGCTTCACAACAACTCAGTGAATGTTCTTGAGTGGCCCAGCCAGAGCCCAAACCTAAATCCTATTGAACATCTCTGGAGAGATCTGAAAATAGCTGTACACCGCTTCCCATCCAACCTGACAGAGCTTAAGAGGTACTGCAAATTCCCATAGACAGGTGTGCCAAGCTTGTGGCATCATATTCAAAAAGTCTTGAGGCTGTAATTGCTGCCAAAGGTGCATCAACAAAGTATTGAGCAAAGGCTGTGAATACTGATGTACATGCGATTTTACAGGTTTTGTCACATGGGGTATTGTGTGTAGAATGCTGAGGAAATAAATTACTTTAATCCATTTTGGAATAAGGCTGCAACATAAAAAATGTTGAGTATGTTGAGAAAGAATATGAGTGTGTATAGCTATATCCCAGTACTGGGTTGCAGCTGAAAGGGCATCCACTGAGTAAACCATATACCGGAATAGTTGGTGGTTCATTCCACTGTGGCAACCACTGAAATAGTCTAAACCGAGTCTAAGCCGAAGGAAAATTAATGATTGAATATATATAATACAAATGATATAATTCAAAATACAGACTTTATATTTATTTGTAAGTTATATATATAGAGTACAGACACTGAAACACAGTAAGTATACATACACATTTTAATTTGAATACAATTAATGGAGATTATAATCGTTTGATAGCAGCAGACTTCATCAGGCTGAAATACAGCAGGAGAGAACAACGCTGCGACTGCTGAACCTCCGCTAATGTCTCGTGTACGTGTTTAACTCTTAATAAAAACTAAATGTTCTGTGTCCAATGAAGGACATACATCACTTTCCAGTTTCACCCCCCTCCGCTATACTGCGGCAGAGGATCATTTATCTTACAGACCATCATTTATTAAAAACATGCTCAGATGAACGGGATTCATTCACAGTCGTCAGAGCAGTTACTTTATAAAAAAAAAGGAATTAATTATTCATTCATTTGCCTTCGGGTTAGTTCCCTATTTATCAAGGTCACCACAGCGGAATGAACTGCCAACTATTAACTCAAAATCAGAATCTACTGTCAGAATTACCTAGCCTGTATTTTTTGACAGTATTTCAAAGTATTGCAGTATAGCGAATAAAAAACCCTCGCTCTTCTCCCTCATGATTTATTTATTTATTTATTTAGACATCGACTGCTAACCGAGCTGCACTATTCCCATGGTCAGTGATATTTCTGGCCTTTGTTATGTTCAGAAAGTGGACAGGAGACAGTGAAGGGATGGAGAAATGACCACAAGCCTGCAGCACTATTGCACCATACAGCGTGTGTCAGATTCATATTTTTATTACACCACTGAGACAGTGCTCTACTGTATTATTATTATCATTATTATTATTACTGTATTGAGATAATGCTTTACTGTATTATTAATATTAATGTACTGTTATATATTAATGCTCTACTGTATAATTATTCTGACTGTAATGATATAACACTCTACTTTATTTTTTATTATTCTTAATGTAAGGAGCCAATGCTCTACTGTATTGTTATGATTATTATTATTATTATTATTACTGTATTGAGATAATGCTTTACTGTAGTATTATTATTATTATTATTATTATTATTATTATTATTATTATTATTTCTGTATTGAGATAATTCTTTACTGTATTATTATTATTATTATTATTAATGTACTGTTATATATTAATGCTCTACTGTATAATTATTCTGACTGTAATGATATAACGCTTTACTTTATTTTTTATTATTCTTACTGTAAGGAGCCACTGCTCTACCGTATCATCATTATTATTATTATTATTATTATTATTATTATTGTTATTATTATTACTGTACTGAGGTATCTACTGCATTATTATTCTTACTGTGATAATGATAATGATAATAAGGATAAGCCAATAATCCAGTCCTCTACTGTATTATCATTATTATTATAAAGAGCCAATAATCCAATGCGCTACTGTATATTATTATTATTACTGTAACGAGCCAATTATCCACTGTCTTATTATTACTATTATTATTATTATTATTATTATTATTATTATTATTATTATTATTATTATTATTATTATTATAAGCCAATGCTCTACTGCATTATTATTATTAATATTATCATTATTATTATTATTATTATTATTATTATTATTATTATTATTATTATTATTATTATTATTATTATCATTATTATTATTGTTATTATTATTATTATTATTATTATTATTATCATTATTATTATTATTATTATTATTATTATTATTATTATTATTGTTATTGTTATTGCTATAAAAAGCCAGTCCTCTTCTGTATAATTATAATAATAATAATAATAATAATTATTATTATTATTAATATTATTATTATTATTATTATTATTATTATTATTATTATTATTATTATTATTATTATTATTATTATTATAAACCAATCCTCATCTGTATTATTATTATTAATATTATTTAATTATAATTTAATTTAATTATATATATATATTTTTGTTTGTTTTTTTGTTTTTTGTTATTACTACAAAGAGCCAATGTGCTCCACTGTATTAATAGCACATGTAATAGTTTTGCTTAAATATTGCAGTGCACACAATTTTATTACCACAATATTCTCCCTCCTGTGAATTTGCTTTTCTTTTTCTAATATTTCCCAAATGATGTTTAACAGAGTTCAGAGTTTTTCACAGTATTTCCTATAATATTATTTCTTCTGGAGAAAGTCTTATTTGTTTTATTTCGGCTAGAATAAAAGCAGTTTTTAATTGTTTTAAACTCATTTTAACATCAATATTATTATCGTCTTTAAGCAATATTTGTTTTGGATTGTCTCCAGAACAAACCATCGTTATACAATGACTTGCCTAATTACCCTAACTTTACCCTAATTACCCTAGTTAAGCCTTTAAATGTCACTTTAAGCTGAATACTAGTGTCTCAAAGAATATCTAGTCAAATATTATTTACTATTTTACTGTCATCATGGCAAAGAGAAAATATATCGGTTATTAGAAATGAGTTATTAAAACTATTATGATTAGAAATGTGATGAAAAAAATCTTCTCTCTGTTAAACAGAAATTGGGGAAAAGAATTTAGGGGGGGGGGGGGGGTAATAATTCTGACTTCAACTCTACATTGTCCAACCCCTGTATATAGTCTATATATACATGCTTTTATTTTGGATGCAATTAAACTTTTGACAGCACTAGAATTAACACCTCAACCGATGATGGTGATGATGGTGAACGTCTTCATATTTCTCCGGTTTATTTCTCTGCTCATGTTAGCTGTGCTTTCTGCAGGAGAGACGATGAAAGGTCAGTGTTAGTCCTGCGGGTTCATTAGTACAGATGTGTGTGTGTGTGTCTGTGTGGGAGAGAAAATGTCATAAACAGACACTTCTGCTGATACCCATAATTACCAGATGAATTAATATTACAGTCCACTAAAATAAGCGTAAAGGGCAGAAAGGAATTAAAATCTGTCATGGTTTATTCATCCTCCACTTGTTTTAAACCTATTTGAGTTTTTTTTTCCTCGTATTGAACATAAAGGAACATTTACTGAAGAAATGCTGGGAAATAAAACAACCATTGACTTCCATAGTATTGTTTTGTTTCTACTATTGAGTCAATAGCCCCTTTCACACATACAGACCTCTTCGGAAAATTATCGGCAATTTTTCGGCAAGGGATCATGTGTGAACAGACCCTCTTTGGTAAATTCGTTCTGGCAATTTTCTGGAAAGAGAGGTTGTAACATTACCAGTAATTTGCCGAAATGCTGCGCTGTGTGAACGCAGAAGGAAGATTGCCGGAAAGAGCACGTTCACGATTACAACATGCTGACGTAAGATGCAGAGTTGCCAACTTAGCGACTTTCCAGACCCCCCTACCTACAAATTTTTTAAAAAGCGACTAGCGACAAATCTAGATTGATCTAAATCAAGATGGAGATTTCTATACACTGTCAATTGTCCATACTGAACCATCCCTACTCTTCTCGATGAGCTGCGGGTGATGCCGTCGGCCCCTCCCCCGCCTCAGAGCACTGACTGGCGGCCAGGTCAGTCCTCGTACAGCAGTCTCTCCCACCTGCAGCCTGAGAGCAGATCACTCCTCTGCGTACCGACGGAAAATGATTTAGCACAGGGGGTGTGAGGTATTTCCATTGTACAGTCAAACCAGTCTGCTTCTTATTTTAACTATTTCATTTAACCGTTTATTCTTTTCTTGTTCACAATCACAAATATTTTAGCGACAGTTTCAGAACTTGAGTTTATTACATCTGAGAGATTACTGCAAATTAACTACACATCTATATTGACACACTGTATTCAAACAGCAATACAGTTTGTTAAATTGACATGCTTACATAAAGCATAGTGCAAATATAAATACCCCTTTAATAACCATAGGCTGTTAAGCAAACAGACACGGTAGAACGTGATGATGTCAGTAATATGCAAATTGACGTGTGATGTCATCTAGTGAATTTTCGGGCAGAGCTTAGCGCTTTTTCATTGAAAAAGGTTGGCAACAGTGGTGAGACTTCTTCTCCAGCCAGTCAGAACATGCAGACGCATTCACATACGTGCTGTTTATGAGAATAAAAGCTTTTGAATATTTTTCCACACACATTTAGCTGCTAGATGTTAGTCCGTTAACGTTTCTATGTTCCTTCTTAAGGTCAACTGCATAAAAACATCGATAAAATGCTTCTGATAAACCGCTGTTTGTTTACCTTTAAGCTCTGCTTCAGTTGCTTGACGCGTGTGCACGTGAAGGAGCCTGTGAGCGCCAGCACACACACACATTATCTACATCTCTCGACGTGCGAAAGTGTTTCTCTATATGTTTTCATAGAAGTTGTCCACAATACTTATTCATCCACAGTGTTTGTAATGTAGTCAAGTGTGTAAACATTTAGCTGCGGTTCGCTCTTCTGCCTTCGGATGTCTCATAGAGCAGCGCATGAATGCTAAAGCTTTAAATAAAAGTAAAAGCAAAGTCCGACCCCTTCTATGTTTACAAATACAAGTCTGGTAAAATACAAATACAAGTCTGGTAATTTTCCAGATATTTACCGGTATCACTGTGTGAAAGGGGCTGTTGACTGTTTTTTTTATATATGTTGTCTTGTGTGCATCAGAAGGAGGAAATTCATAAAGGTTTGGAGTGTGAGTACATTTAAATGTTGCTACTGCAGAAGACCTGCTGTAACCTGCATGGAGCCAAGATTCTCACAGCAATCAGTCAAGTTTGGTGAAGGAGAAATCATGGTTTGGGGTTACATTCAGTATGGGGGTGTGCGAAAGATCTGTAGAGTGGATGATCAACATCAACAGCCTGAGGTATCAAGACATTTGTGCTGCCCATTACATTACAAACCACAGGAGAGGGCAAATTCTCCAGCAGGATAGCGCTCCTTCTCATACTTCAGCCTCCACATCAAAGCTCCTGAAAGGTCAAGGTGCTTCAGGATTGGCCAGCCCAGTCACCAGACATGAACATTATTGAGCATGTCTGGGGTTAGATGAAAGAGGAGGCATTGAAGATGAATCTAAAGATGAACTCGGGGAGTCCTGCAAGAACGCTTTCTTTGCCATTCCAGATGACTTTATTAATAACAAGTCATTATATTTCCATATATTTTGGCTGGTTCTGATCTAAGTCAATGTGATCAGTGTAGCTCATTTGCATAATCACCGCCCACTTATGACATATATAAACACTGAGTGATTAGTATAGGAAGAATATAAACAGAAAGAACAAACAAAGCAGACTTGGCCGGCTGGTTGGTCGCTGGTTCGAGTGTCGGCTGGGTCAGTTGGTGTTTCTGTGTGGAGTTTGCAAGTTCTCCCCGTGTTGGTGTGGGTTTCCTCCGGGTGCTCCGGTTTCCCCCACAGTCCAAACACATGCACTATTGGGGAATTGAATAAGCTAAATTGGCTGTAGTGTCAATGCAAGTGTGTGTGGGTGTTTCCCAGTGTCATGTTGCGGCTGTAAGTAAGTAAGCAATGTGGATTTAAATAGCGCATTTATCATGTATGTAAGGGCATCCGCTGCGTAAAACATATGCTGAATAAGTTGGCAGTTCATTCCGCTGTGGAGACCCCTGAATAATAAAGAGACTAAGCCTAAAAGAAAATGAATGAATTAATTATCTGATTAGATGATAGTGATCTGTAAGTTTGATTTGTGTGTGTGTGTGTGTTTATATTATGTTTGTGTGTGTTTGAATGAGTGCGTGTATGCGTTCATGCATGTGTCAGTGTGTTTGTTTGTGTGTGCGTTTCTGTGAGTATAAGTGCATTGTGATTATGTGTGTGTGTGTGTTTATATTATGTTTGTGTGTGTTTGAATGAGTGCGTGTATGCGTTCATGCATGTGTCAGTGTGTTTGTTTGTGTGTGCGTTTCTGTGAGCACGAGTGCATTGTGATTATGTGTGTGTGTGTGTGTGTTTATATTATGTTTGTGTGTGTTTGAATGAGTGCGTGCATGCGTTCATGCATGTGTCAGTGTGTTTGTTTGTGTGTGCGTTTCTGTGAGCATGAGTGCATTGTGATTATGTGTGTGTGCGTGTGTTTATATTATGTTTGTGTGTGTTTGAATGAGTGCGTGCATGCGTTCATGCATGTGTCAGTGTGTTTGTTTGTGTGTGCGTTTCTGTGAGCACGAGTGCATTGTGATTATGTGTGTGTGTGTGTGTTTGTGATGCACAATAGTGTGGACCACCAGTATGAAGAGGGAATAAACAGTGAAGCGCCGCAGCTTGATTGCTCTGGATTGTGGGCGGAAAAGGATAAATTAGCAATTCATTCTTAATTACACAGAGCAGAAAAACACTGCCGCTAACAAATGAAGCAACACAATCACTGATAGGAGCTTCCGCAACAGAAAGCTTCAGCAGCACGTCTCTGATTAATGATGATTTCTCATTCAGTCCCTCCAAACATTCACCAATCCTGCCGCCTTCACTAAATCCACATCAGGACCAATGGTGTGAAGCAACCACTTACAAATACTCAAAGCACTGTAATTGAGTGGTTTCTCAGGACTTTAAGTAGTTTTTAAGTAGCGTACTTTCACTTGAGTGTAGTTTTACTGTTGTACACTGAAAAAAAGTGTTGCATGCAAAACTGTTGCAAATAATTTATTTGTGTTGAATTTAAAGAAACAAATTAAATTGAGCAATATTCAACTTAATTTGTTTGTTTAAATTCAGCCCAAATAAATTGTTTACAACTACTTAACATAAAAAAATTGAGTAAATCCAAGGAATTATATTTGAATAATTTTTTTCAGTGTAGCTGTGCTTTTACGGCGCTATTTTCCTCCAGCCTGTAGTCACTATGTTTATTTTTCTCATCTATGTTGATCTGGGTTCCGCTATTCGTACGTGGGTTAGCTGGATTTGGATAATGACGATTTGACATGATCCAGGATCGTTTAGTTCTTCAAAAATCATCTGAGATTTGTTGTCATAGCAACAATTCTGCTAGATCAAACATTAATTTCATATAAACAGGATTAGATCGGGTCAGTTCAAGCTAAGATAATACTGAGTATGTACTAAATGCTGATATTTTCCTACAGTAGTTATATACACTTGGGAAAATAGTAAATATATTTTTATATATATATAAAGTTAACTATGGCGACGCAGTGGCACAGAAGGTAGAGCTGTCGCTTCACAGCTAGAAGGTCGTTGGGTCGCTGGTTCGAGCCTCGGCTCAGTTGGCATTTCTGTGTGGAGTTTGCATGTTCTCCCTGCGTTCGTGTGGGTTTCCCCCGGGTGCTCTGGTTTCCCCCACAGTCCAAAGACATGCGATACAGGTGAATAGGGTAGGCTAAATTGGCCGTAGTGTATGTGTGATTGAGTGTGTGTGGATGTTTCCCAGAGCTGGGTTGCGGCTGGAAGGGCATCCGCTGTGTAAAAACGTGCTGGATAAGTTGGCGGTTCATTCCGCTGTGGCGACCCTGGATTAATAAAGGAAATAAGCCGAAAAGAAAATGAATGAATGAATCAGTTAAACATCATATATATATATATATATATATATATATATATATATAAGTTAAAAATATATGTCAATAAAGTACTAAGACTGCCACCTGGTGGTTTAAAGAGAAAATTTATTGATATAAACTTTTTAGATACACACGCGCTCATGCACAAATTTCTACTTTAATCTAAAATTAAATGTATCTAAAAATAAAATAAAGGATCATTTCTGCAGTCATGCACGTGTTTTGACTAATATACCAGTGATTTGATGCTTCAAAAAAGTTGCAGACACCGTTACTGATATCAAAATGCTTTTTTGTTGCAAAATTAATTTATTCAGTTATTCCTTACGTCGATTAAAAAAACTTGAGTAGGCCTAGGCTACTATAATAAAGAAAATCTCCAAATGTAGAACTAAATACATTGATGTGCATTGAAATACATGATGAATACTCTTGACAGATGAAAGCGTAAAGCCTGCAGCTCACAACAAATGTGGAAAGTTATTGCATGTCGTATTTTACAAACCGTTTACTGCTAATTTTAAGTAATTTTGCTTACATTGATAATTGATTATTAATCAGATGATGTCATTATGCTGCTGTGCCGTCAGCCAATCGTTGCATTACTGATCATGATTTCGAGGATCGATAGATCTGTCCTTCACAACACACACAGCGATCTCAGATCAGTTCATCCAGACATTTTAATCTGATTCACAACTTGTTTGAAGAACCAAATTAGCCAGAGATCAGTTATCAAGATTAACAGATCTGCCAAATCATCTTAGATCATTTAAGCGACGTACAAAGAACGGACTGGTGATTGGTTAAGTGTCACAGTTGCCAGGTGCATGCATTGTGTCTATTCATGTTAGTTGTTGTCACGTGGGTTGTGTTGTAGCTTCCATGGGTCCGTTCTTCGTATCTTGCTTAAATGATCTAAGATGATTTGGTAGATCCTGGATCTGTTAATCTTGATAACTGATCTCTGGCTAATTTGGTTTTTCAAACAAGTTGTGAATCAGATTAAAATGTCTGGATGAACTGATCTGAGATTGCTGTGTGTGTTGTGAAGGACAGATCTATCGATCCTCGAAATCATGATCAGCAATGCAACGATTAGCTGACGGCACAGCAGCATAATGTCATCAATGTATTAGTAAATGTTGATTAATAAAGGCTTTACAAGATGATTCATACTTATTTATTGTTAGTAAATACATATACTAACAGACCATTATTCTAAAGTGTTATTAATGTCTGGACAACAATCAAGACAAAACCCCTACATGCGTTTTTTGTTCAGTGTGAAATCCTTTAATG
>NC_079448.1:54536572-54539072 GCF_903798145.1 Danio aesculapii | reverse complement strand
GTATTATTATTATTATTATTATTACTATTATTATTATATTAACAATACAGTAGACGATTGGCTTATAATAATAATAATAATAATAATAATAATAATAATAATAATAATAATAATAATAGTAATAATAGTAATAATAATAATAATAATAATAATAATAATACAGTAGATGATTGGCTTATTGTAGTAATAATAATAATAATAATAATAATAATAATAATAATAATAATAATAATAATACAGTAGATGATTGGCTTATTGTATTACTACAATAAGCCAATCATCTACTGTATTATTATTATTATTATTATTATTATTATTACTATTATTATTATATTAACAATACAGTAGACGATTGGCTTATAATAATAATAATAATAATAATAATAATAATAATAATAATAATAACAACATAATTTGGGAAATATTATAAAAAGAAAGTCACAAAATGTTTATATATTCTTTAACAACTAAGAAAGTATGTTAAATTTATATTAGACAATAACTGGATAAAATAATTGTGCATGTAGACTAACATGGGCTAGTAAATATTTTTACAAATACTGTCATTTAAATATTTCATGCATTTATTTTCTCCCAATCTGATGTTAAATTATTCAAATGACATATGAAATCTCTTTGTCTTTATGATGTGAGCTGCTTGCAATATTTATCAGTGCACCTCATTAATATTCATGAGCCACGATGACATCGCAGCCCATTCAGAACTTACTCTGCGTGGCTGAACGCAGGTCGTCATTAGCATTATTTCAGCGGCTCCGTCATCTGTGCTTGGCAGAATATCTGTATTCTATCAAATCCGGATGCACAAGATTAGCATTGCGCTCAGGTGCGTGTCAGAAGCAATCTGTCCGCTCACGGGGCTCGGAGTGTGAAATTAAATCAGATACACTCATTATCTCTGTGCACCGCTAAAAGCTTTTGGGCATCTTCTTCTCCTTCTTTTGCTTTTATTGGCAGTTGGCAAACAGCTTTTGGGTGCATTACCACCACCCACTGATGTGGAGTGTGGACTAAAGGTTTTCAAACCTTCAGACACCTACATGAATTCATCAAAAAATGAATGAATGAATGACGTATACTGTTTTTGAACCTTCCAACACCTGCAGGAACAATGGAAAAATTAACAAATGAATGAATGAATGAATGAATACATGCATGAGTGAATGACATATACTGTTTTTGAACCTTCCAACACCTGCAGGAACAATGGAAAAATTTACAAATGAATGAATGAATGAATGAATGAATGATGTATACTGTTTTTGAACCTTCTGACACCAACAAGAATACTGTAAAAATAAATGAATGAAAGAATTAATGAATGAGTGACAACCTATTTTTGAACCTTGTGTACACCTACAAGAATACTGAAATGAATGAATGAATGAATGAATGATGCATAGTGTTTTCAAACCTTCTGATACCTATAACCATACTGGAAAAAAGACAAAAAATGAATGAATGAATGACATACATTGATTTTTAACCTTCTGATACTGGTAAAAGAGACAAAAAGAGGAAAAAAGAATACTGGTAAAAGAGACAAAAAAAATGAATGAATGAACGAACGGACGAACGAATAAACGAACTAATGAATGGCATATGTTGATTTTTAACTTATTGACCCTTACAAAAATACTAGTAAAAGAGACCAAAATTGAATGAATGAATGAATGATGTTTACTGTTTTAAACCTTCCAAAATCACAAGAGTACTGAAAAAAGTAATGAATGAATGGCATATACATTGTTTTCGACCCTTGCAAACCATCAAGAATACTTAAAAAAAGAAAAATGAATGAATGAATAATGTATTCTGTTTTCGAACAGTGACATCAATATGAATGGTGGAATGAATGAATGAATGAATGAATGAATGAATGAATGAATGACGTTTACTGTTTTCAAACCTTCTAACACCTACAACTGGAAAAAAGTGATGAATGGAAAAAGTAATGAATGAATGAATGACATATACTGTTTATGAACCTTGCAAATCATCAACAATACTGGAAAAAAGAAAGAAAGAAAGAAAGAAAGAATGAATGAATGAATGAATGAATAAATGAATGAATGAATGAATGAAAAACGTTTACTGTTTCCAAACCTTTTAACACCTACAACTATTAAAAAAAATAATCAATGGAAAAAAGTCATTAATGAACTTTGCAAACCATCAAGAATGCTGGACAAAAAAAGAAAAAAATGAATGAATGAATGAATGAAAGAATGAATGAATGAATAATGTTTTCTGTTTTCGAACATTCTGACACCTACATGAATACTGAAAAGATGCATGAATGAATAAAGGAATACCGTTTACTGTTTTCGAACCTTCCCACACCTACAAGAGCATTGGAAAAATTCAGTGAATGAATGAATGACATATACAGTTTTTAAACCTTGCAAACCATCAAGAATACTAGAAAAAGTAATGAATGAATGAATGATGTATTCTGTTTTCGAACATTCTGACACCT
>NC_079448.1:54451572-54531572 GCF_903798145.1 Danio aesculapii | reverse complement strand
ATTATTTTTTGAATGAAAATTTAAGATGTGACTCATACAACATTACCTTTTTGTTTTCTTGGCAATTTCCCCCCAGTGTGACTCATTTTCTAGGAAAATATGGTCCTCATCAGCAAACGTAAATCAATCACCACATAAAAACTCAGCATGTCCACATAAGAGCAGGAAAACTGCAGAAATCATCCACATCTCTACAGCTGAAGAATGAGGAATAACACTAATGCTGAAACTGGAGAGATAGAGAGAGAGAGAGAGAGAGAGAGAGAGAGAGAGCCCTAAAGCAGCAGGTTTTTAAATATACAAATAATGCATTATCAAAACTGCACAAATGTACACATATTTTCTCAACTGAAAGCATTTTCACTACGTCACATTGAACTGGATCAGTTTGAATCATACTGAACTAAAATGTTTGAATCACTAAACTGAATCAGTTTGAATCACTGAACTGAAAAAGTTTGATTAATACTGAACTAAAATGTTTGAATCATTGAACTGGATCAGTTTGAATATTACTGAACTAAAATGTTTGAATCACTGAAATGGATCAGTTTGAATCATACTGAACTAAAATGTTTGAATCACTGAACTGAATCAGTTTGAATCATACTGAACTAAAATGTTTGAATCATTGAACTGGATCAGTTTGAATCATAGTGAACTAAAATGTTTAAATCACTGAATTGAATCAGTTTGAATCATACTGAACTAAAATGGTTGAATCACTGAACTGAATCAGTTTGAATCATACTGAACTAAAATGTTTGAATCATTGAACTGGATCAGTTTGAATCATAGTGAACTAAAATGTTTAAATCACTGAATTGAATCAGTTTGAATCATACTGAACTAAAATGGTTGAATCACTGAACTGAATCAGTTTGAATCATACTGAACTAAAATGTTTGAATCACTGAACTGAGTCAGTTTGAATCATACTGAACTAAAACGTTTGAATCACTGAACTGAATTTTTATAAATACTGAACTGAACTGACATTTTGAATTACTGAACTGAATCAGTATTGAATTATACTGAACTGAATATTTTGTATTACTTAAGCGAATGAACAATCATACTGAATTGAAATGAAGTTTTTGAATCACTAAACCGAATGAGTTTTGAATCATACTGAACTGAACTTTTTGAATCATACTGAATTGAACTAAATTTTTGGAATCACTGAACAGAATCAGTTTTGAATCATACAGAATTGAAACGTTTGATTCACTGAACTGAATCATATTTGAATCATACTTCACTGAAATTTTGAATCAAACTGAACTGTGCTGAATCAGTTTTGAATCACACTGAACAGAATGTTAAAAATCATACTGAACTGAATCATTTTTAATCAAACTACAACTACACCAGCATCCTAAACCTACTCTGCTTGAGCTGAGCTGAACAAAACGCTGTCTTTAAAAGCAGGAAACAAATAGCAAACTGCAGATAAATCTTTAAAACCTGAAGCTGCAAAACAAAGCGTTATTGTGCGCAGCTGCCTTATTGCTATCATTACCCAGCAGCAAGGCCAGCATGAAAAAAAGATGTCCATGTTCAGTAAATAGACACATTTATTAATAATAATAAACAATCCTTCTGCCAAGTACAAGTCATCAGAGCAACTGCAGAGGCTGTTTTTAGCTGCCAAGATATGAAGCATCGTAGCACATTAAACAGGCTCAATCCACAGTCCACTATATATCTGTCTTTATACTTCTATTGATAGACTCACTCAAAACACCAAGAGACCTTCCCAGAATGCATCATAAAACCACATAGTCACACCAGTGTCATGAAGAATCTGCCATCCTCAATGCCTAAGCAAGACGCATACATATAATGCATTCGCAAAAATGTAATATGTACACATTTTCTTTTTTTGACAATTTCTGTCTATATATCTCTCCTTATAACTTACAAAATATTGTCAACAACTATGATTTTAGCAATAAATATAGACAAATGTGGTCTTCAGAATTTAGAAATGATGTGTTTTCATTATTAGAAATAGTTTTGAATCATAATGAACTAAAATGTATGAATCAAACTGGACTGAATCAGATTTGAATCATATTTAGGTGATTTTTATTATCATCATCATCCTGAACTGAACTATTGAATCCTA
Organism: Danio aesculapii; assembly: GCF_903798145.1. Taxonomy (NCBI): domain Eukaryota; kingdom Metazoa; phylum Chordata; class Actinopteri; order Cypriniformes; family Danionidae; genus Danio; species Danio aesculapii. The sequence goes on along the minus strand of NC_079448.1, from coordinate 54,529,441 downwards.
CTTTTGAATCCTACTGAACTAAAATATTTTAATCATATGGAACTGAATCAGTTTTGAATCCTACTGAACTGAAATATTTGAATAATATTGAACTGAATCAGTTTTGAATCCTACTGAACTGAAATATTTGAATAATATTGAACTAAATCAGTTTTGAAACATGAACTTAAGTTTTTGAATCTAACTGAACTGAATGAGATTTGGATCATACTTAGCTGAAATATTCGAATCCTACTAAGCTGAATCAGTTTTAGATCCTACTGAACAATCATACTGAACTGAATCAGTTTTGAATCCTACTGAACAGTCATACTGAACTGAATCAGTTTTTAATCCTACTGAACAGCCATACTGAACTGAATCAGTTTTGAATCCTACTGAACTGAAACATTTGAATCACACTGAACTGAATCAATTTTGAATCCTACTGAACTAAAATATTTAAATCATACTGAACTGAATCAGTTTTGAATTCTACTGAACTAAAATATTTAAATCATACTGAACTAAATCAGTTTTGAATCATGAACTTAAGTTTTTGAATCGAACTGAACTGAATAAGATTTGGATCATACTTAGCTGAAATATTTGAATCCCACTAAACTGAATCTGTTTAAAATCCTACAGATCAATCATACTGAACTGAGTCAGTTTTAAGTCATACTGAACAATCATACCGAACTGAATCACTTTTAAATCCTACTGAACAATCCTACTGAACTGAATCAGTTTTTAATCATACTGAACTAAAAAATTTGAATCCTACTGAACTGAATCAGTTTTGAATCCTACTGAAAAATCATACTAAACTGAATCACTTTTAAATCCTACTGAACAACCCTACTGAACTGAATCAGTTTTGAATCATACTGAACTAAAATATTTGAATCCTACTGAACTGAATCAGTTTTGAATCTTACTGAAAAAGCATACTAAACTGAATCACTTTTAAATCCTACTGAACAATCCTACTGAACTGAATCAGTTTTGAATCATACTGAACTAAAATATGCGAATCCTACTGAACTGAATCAGTTTTGAATCCTACTGAAAAAGCATACTAAACTGAATCACTTTTAAATCCTACTGAACAATCCTACTGAACTGAATCAGTTTCGAATCATACTGAACTAAAATATTTGAGTCCTACTGAACTGAATCAGTTTTGAATCCTCCTGAAAAATCATACTAAACTGAATCACTTTTAAATGCTACTGAACAATCTTACTGAACTGAATCAGTTTTGAATCATACTGAACTAAAATATTTGAATCATACTGAACTGAATCAGTTTTGAATCCTACTGAACAATTATACTGAACTGAATCAGTTTTGAATTATTCTGAACTGAAATATTTGAATCATGCTGAACTGAATCACTTTTAAATGAACTATATATGCTCTCATTCCTGCCTGTTTGCCAATATAGTACTTTTTAAAACGACACACACTACTGATTGAGAACAGATTGGAGTTTTTCTTTGCAGTGTGTTTTATCTGCAGTGTTGCATAACTCCGTCTGTGTCCAGTGTTTGGTCAGGACTGTCTCTGGCCGAGTGTGTGTGATGAATGGCCAGCGCAGATGAAGGACACACAGATGTCCAGCAGTTTTCAGGTTTGCTCACTGATCTCCACATTGTGCTGTCAGCAGTGTTGTGAAGGCCTGGTCTCCTGTGAGCTTTCAGAAAGTCTTCCTCAAAGTTAAAGCCGACTCCTGACTTCTGCTTTGAATAGAGAAGCAGCTCAAACACATGTCAGCTCACTGAAGCGCGCAGTACAAAGTAGATTCACTTGTCTTCTCTGCGCAGAGTCAGTGTTGTGTGGATGTTGTGTTTCAGACGGGAAAAAAGCAGCATCAGTGTGTTCATCTGCGCTACACAAAGTAGTTTAGTGGTTAGCACTGTCAGCTAGAAGGTCGCTAGTTCGAGTCCCGGCTGGGTCAGTTGGCATTTCTGTGTGGACTTTGCATGTTCTCTCCGTGTTGGTGTGGGTTTCCTCCGGGTGCTCTGGTTTCCCCCACAGTGCAATCAGATGCGCTATAGGGGAATTGATTAACTAAATTGGCTGTATATGAGTGTAAATAAGTTTGTATGGGTGTTTCCCAGTACTGGGTTGCGGCTGGAAGGGCATTCGATGAAGTTCTAGTAAAGTGAAACTGCTTCAGTCCTGTTTTCACAGATGAAGTTCACTTCAGTGTAATGTAAATGTCCCTGCTGAAAGCCCAAACATGAAGAGCAAATCCAACCATGCATGTTTGAGTGGTGTTTAACAGAAGAAGGACATTTTACACAGTATTTTTCTCAGTCGTTGTTTTAAGTTTAGCTGTTTGGCTACATTTTAAATATAATTTTAAGGTAAATATTATTAGCCTTAGGTACACCCGACTAGTACCATGGTTGGACTCCCTTTTGCCTTCAGAACTGCCTCAATCATTTATGGATTCAACAAGGTACTGGAAATATTCCTCAGATTTTGCTCCATATTGACATGATAGCATCACTCACAATATCATCTATTGTCCAGTTTTGGTGAGGCTGTGTGAATTGTAGCCTCAGTTTCCTGTTCTTAGCTGACAGGAGTGGCACTCGGTGTGGTCTTCTGCTGCTGTAGCCCATCCGCCTCAAGGTTGGACGTGTTGTGTGTTCAGAGATGCTCTTCTGCAGACCTCGGTTGTAACGAGTGCTTATTTGAGTTACTGCTGCCTTTCTATCAGCTGGAACCAGTCTGGCCATTCTCCTCTGACCTCTGGCATAAACAAGGCATTTGCTCCCACAGAACTGCTGCTCACTGGATATTTCCTCTTCTTCAGACCATTCTCTGTGAACCCTAGAGATGGTTGTGCGTGAAAATCTCAGTAGATCAGCAGTTTCTGAAATACTCAGATCAGCCCGTCTGGCACCAACAACCATGCCACATTCAATGTCACTTAAATCCCCTTTCTTCCCCATTCTGATGCTCACTTTGACCTGCAGCAGATCGTCTTGACCATGTCTACATGCCTAAATGCATTGAGTAGCTGCCATGTGATCGGCTGATTAGAAATTTGCATTAACGAGCAGTTGCACAGGTCAATCAGAGAGCGAGAGAGAGAGAAAGAGAAAGAGAAAGAGAGAGAGGGGCGTAGCAACCGGAAGGGACGGGGATACGTCCCCCTCACTTTTAGAGACAGACCATTTAGAAAAAGGTGATTAATAATTATATGAGCATTCACTTTTGGATCTCATACAGCTGCTGTGTATATATATATATATATATATATATATATATATATATATATATATATATATATATATATATATATATATATATATATATATATATACAGTTGAAGTTAGAATTATTAGCCCTCCCTTTGAATTTTTTTTTCTTTTTTAAATATTTCCCAAATTATGTATAACAAAGCAAGGAAATTTTCACAGTATTTCTGATAATATTTTTTCTGCTTATTTCTTTTATTTTGGCTAGAATAAAAGCAGTTTTAAATTTTTTATGAACCATTTTAGGGTCAAAATTATTAGCCACTTTAAGCTATATATGTTTTTGATAGTCTACAAAACAAACCATCGTTATACAATAACTTGCCTAATTACCCTAACCTGCCTAGTTAACTTAGTTAACCTAGTTAAGCCTTTAAATGTCACTTTAAGCTGAATACTAGTGTCTTGAAGAATATCTAGTCTAATATTATTTACTGTCATCATGACAAAGAGAAAATAAATCAGTTATTAGAGATGAGTTATTAAAACTATTATAATTAGAAATGTGTTGAGAAAATCTTCTCTCTGTTAAACAGAAATTAGGGGAAAAAATAAACAGGTGGGCTAATAATTCTGACTTCAACTGTATATATGTGTGTGTGTGTCTTTTTCACTGTTGTCCAGTGATGTATTTAGTTTAGCCTTTAAATTGCTTTAAACTGAACACTAGCAAAATATTTAGTCAAATATTACTACAAAACAAATGAGTTATTAAAACTATTATGTTTAAATATATCCTGAGAAAATATGATCTCTATTAAACATCACTTAATAATCCTTTTCAATTTACTGATTTCATATTTATATGAACGTACATATGTCTGTCATCAACAAGATTATGGCTGAAAGAAAAAGTTAGAATAAGTTAAAGTAAATATAAATTAAAGCATATTTAAATTATACATATTTTTAATTATTATTTGTACTTTTAAGAGTTCTTATATATTTTATTTGAAAACAAAACAAATGTGAAGAAAACAACTACCATATTACATTAACATTAATGTAAGAGGCTTGAAACAGTATTTATATATATATATATATATATATATATATATATATATACATATATATACACTACCTGACAAAAGTCTTGTGGTTGATTTCAGTTGCATTCATTTTTCTTCAGCTCAGTCCATTTATTCTTCAGGGATCGCTACAGCGGAATGAACCGCCCACTATTCCAGCATATGTTTTACACTGCGGATGCCCTTGCAGCTGCAGTCAAATAATTGGAAATTCACACACACTCATACACTGCAGCCAATTTAGTTCATCAATTCCCCTATAGCGCATGTGTTTGGACTGTAGGGAAAACCAGAGGAGACATGCAACATGGGGAGAACATGCAAACTCCACACAGAAACGCCAACTAGCCCAGCCAGGACTCAAACCAGCGACCTTCTTGCTGTGAGGCGACAGTGCTAACCACTGAGCCACGATGTCATTCATTTCATGACAGTGAATTTACCTATCTATTTATTTAGGGTGTGAATTAGTTTAGACGTTTTCCTAATGAGACTCTCCCACAATATCAATCTGTTGTCCATGCTGTCGATATGTGAGGATGTCAGCGTCGTGATGCTGTTTCTGCCCTCAGCGGTTCCTCCAGCTCATGGAAGGATGTTTTAGTGTGTAAATATCAGGTTGTGAACAGCTCTGGTATCTGTCTGCTGCTGCGTCTCCTTCTGTCCTGAAATGAAGAATAATGCTGCCAATGATCCGTCCTTCCTCTCCAGTGTATCAGTGTCCGCTATCGATCTGCTCGGGGAGTCTATTGGTTCTCATTACCTGTCGCCAGTAACTTATCTCAATTGGGTTCCTCTGGCCAGTTCAAAGCTGCCACACACACACACAGATCTGCAGCTCTTCAGAAAAGCCAAACTGCCTCCTGTCATAATCCGGCATGCGATTGGAGCTTGGAATGCCAAACAGGAGTGTGTGTGTGAGGGTGTGTGTGTGTGTGTGTGTATACATGTACAGTAAGTGATTATATATGTGTGAACATATGTTTCTGTGTGTGCGCGCAACTAGTATTCAACAAACTGTATGGACCAAATAGTACTATGTCATTGCAATACCAGTAAGTTTTGAACTTATGGGGACATCTTGTTTTTTTGGTCCCCATGAGGAACACAGCTCATAAATCACACAGAATGAATGATTTTAGAAAGGTAAAAGTGCAGAATAGTGCAGAATTTATATGTAAAAAAACCCAAACATTGAAAAAAAGAGAGAAATCCTTCGATATACAGTGACTGAAAAATCATACCTGAGTAAAAAGTACCATTACTTGCCTAAAAATGTCGTGCAAGTAGAATAAAAATATCTTCTGTAAAATTACTTATTATTAATATTATTAGTATGTGTAAAAAGTAGCCCTTTCAAAACTACTCAAGAATAGTAAGTAGCAGGTATTACGCTGTAATAAGCTGATGCATTTACATCTAATTTGTGGATGTGTGTAAACGTAACATTCTGTAGTGCATTTAGTATTTGCCCAGCAGGCACACAACATCATAAGGCATTAATATTAGGTTAGATTTAGGTCATTGGTGTAGTAGTATCAGAATTAGTAGATGTTGTAGTAGTTGTCGTTGATGTAATAGTATCAGAAGTAGCAGATATTGTCGATGTAGATGTTGTGGTAGCAGTCGTTGTTGTAGTAGTATCTCTAGTAGTAGTGGAAAATGTTGTTGTTGTTGTAGACGTTGTAGTAGTATCAATAGTAGTAGTCGTTGTAGTAGTATTAGTAGTAGTAGTCATTGTAGTAGTTGTTGTTGTGGCTTTAGTAGCAGCAGTAGTTGTAACATTAATAATTTTCTGTAGTAATAATAGTTGGTGTAGTACGTGTAATTATTATTACTATTATTCTTGTCAGTTATTATTACTGTTCTCCTTTTTATTTTACTGTCATTATTACATTACTATCATTGTTGTCACTCCTTACCACTGATTTATTTTTTCTCTATCTGCTTTATTTATATCTATGCTATTTGCTTCAGTTAATGACTGTTATTCGTGTTGTTTATGTATGTGTGTATATATAGATGTATGTGTGTATATATATTTATATTCATTTTATTATTATTTTTTCTTCCCTTTATGTATGTACTCTGACCGTCCACCTAGTTATCTTTGCATGCATGCGCGCACGCGCACACACACACACACACACACACACACACACACACACACACACACACACACACACACACACACACACACACACACACACATTGTTCTTTCATGTTTGTTTTCTTTGTATGTGATCCCATTTTGTGTAAAAACCTTTTTATTTATTTATTTATTTATTTATTTTTTACGTTAGGTGACCATTCAGGTGAATGGCTAGCTAGTGTCTAAGGACAGCGTTATTTTGATGCTCAATAACAACATCAAATGACGTTGATATTTGGGTGATTTTAGGTTGTGTTAGAAAGTGACTATAATCCAACGTTGAGCCAACATCTTAAATCAGCATCATATTGACGTCAAAAACTGACACTTATTCGTCAGGTATGGCCACCAAAAACCAACGTCTGATAGATGTCATAGTGGTAACGACCACACAATGTCAAGCTGTAACATCATTAGACAATGATTTTAAGTTGTGTTAGAAAGTGACTATAATCCAACGTCGAGTCAACATCTTAAACCAGCATCAAATTGACGTCAAAAACTGACACTTATTCGTCAGGTATGGCCACCAAAAACCAACGTCTGATAGACGTCATAGTGGTAACGACCACACAATGTCAAGCTGTAACATCATTAGATGTTGATATTTGGTTGATTTTAGGTTGTGTTAGAAAGTGACTATAATCCAACGTTGAGCCAACATCTTAAATCAGCATCATATTGACGTCAAAAACTGACACTTATTCGTCAGGTATGGCCACCAAAAACCAACGTCTGATAGACGTCATAGTGGTAACGACCACACAATGTCAAGCTGTAACATCATTAGACGTTGATTTTAGGTTGTGTTAGAAAGTGACTATAATCCAACGTCGAGTCAACATCTTAAACCAGCATCAAATTGACGTCAAAAACTGACATTTATTCGTCAGGTATGGCCATTAAAATCCAACATCTGATAGACGTCATCATCGTAACGACCACACAACGTCAAGATGTAACATCATTAGACGTTGATATTTGGTTGATTTTAGGTTGTGTTAGAAAGTGACTATAATCCAACGTTGAGCCAACATCTTAAATCAGCATCATATTGACGTCAAAAACTGACACTTATTCGTCAGGTATGGCCACTAAAATCCAACATCTGATAGACGCCATCGTGGTAACGACCACACAACGTCAAGCTGTTACATCATTAGATGTTGATATTTGGTTGATTTTAGGTTGTGTTAGAAAGTGACTATAATCCAACGTCGAGTCAACATCTTAAACCAGCATCAAATTGACGTCAAAAACTGACATTTATTCGTCAGGTATGGCCATTAAAATCCAACATCTGATAGACGTCATCATCGTAACGACCACACAACGTCAAGATGTAACATCATTAGACGTTGATATTTGGGTGATTTTAGGTTGTGTTAGAAAGTGACTATAAGCCAACGTTGAGCCAAAATCTTAAACCAATGTCATATTGACGTCAAAAACTGACACTTATTCGTCAGGTATGGCCACCAAAATCCAACATCTGATAGACGCCATCGTGGTAACGACCACACAACGTCAAGATGTAACATCATTAGACGTTGATATTTGGTTTATTCTAGGTTGTGTTAGAAAGTGACTATAATCCAACGTCGACCCAACATCTTAAACCATCGTCATATTGACGTCAAACACTGACATTTATTCGTCAGGTATGGCCATTAAAATCCAACATCTGATAGACGTCATCATGGTAACGACTACATAACGTAAAGATGTAACATCATTAGACATTGATATTTGGTTGATTTTAGGTTGTGTTAGAAAGTGACTATAAGCCAACGTTGAGCCAAAATCTTAAACCAATGTCATATTGACGTCAAAAACTGACACTTATTCGTCAGGTATGGCCACCAAAATCCAACATCTGATAGACATCATCGTGGTAATGTCCACACAATTTCAAGCTTTATCATCATTAGACGTTGATATTTGGTTGCTATTAGGTTGTTTTAGAAAGTGACCAAAATCCAACGTCGAGTCAACATCTTAAACCAACGTCATATTGACGTCAAACACTGACATTTATTCATCAGGTATGGCCACTAAAATCCAACATCTGATATACGTCATAGTGGTAACGTCCACACAACGTCAAGCAGTAACATCATTAGATGTTGATATTTGGTTGATTTTAGGTTGGACGTTGGACATTGACGACGGCCTGATGTTGAGTTCTGACGTCAACCTGATTTTCATTTCCAAACAAAATGCAATGTCCCCACGACATTAGGGTACAACGTCAATCTGACGTCATGTTGACGTCTTGTGCCTGCTGGGTGTTTAAGGCTATTTCAGTCATCATACAGTAAACCTACGTCATCTCCTCATCAGTGACATGCATCTAAACAGTCTCTGGGTCAATGCGTGTAAAGATTTTGGACATCTTCTTGGACACTTTTAATGCTTCCAAACCGTTTGCTGTAATTTTATATCGCCCATGTCTTGAGGTAGTTCAGTATGATGTGATTTACCTTCTATGTGTGATTTGATTGGACAGGAGTCAATTTAATTCACCTTTATTTGTATAGCGCTTTTACAATGTAGATTGTGTCAAAGCAGCTTTACATAGATAATTACAGTGAATTGAAACAGTGTAGTTCAATCACAGGACTGATTTTTCTAATCCCTATCGACAAGTAAAAAATAAAGTAGTGACTGCAGGTTGAAGGAAAGTAGTGGAGTAAAAGTACAGATACAGCACTAAAAATGTACTCAAGAAACAGTATGTATGGACCAAATAGTAATATATTATTGCAATACCAGTTTTGACCTTATGGGGACATCTTATTTTTTTGGTCCCCATAAGGAAAACGGAGAGAAAAAAGAGAGAAATCCTTTTATATACATTACTTATCACCCGAGAGAAAGCTGTAAGCATCAAATGTGTGTGTGCTGAACAGACTGACTATCAGCTGACTGATAAAGCACTGATATTACTGAGAGCATCATCCTTTAGGGAGCACATACTCAGCAGACGACACACACACACACAGATCTGCAGCTCTTCAGAAAAGCCAAACTGCCTCCTCCTGTCATAATCCGGCATGCGATCGGAGCTCGGGATGCCAAGCAGGAGTGTGTGTTTTGATATTTGTTTGAGCGTTAAGTGAGTTTGCAGCGAACACAAAGCTCAGTCTGTCATGCGGCCGATCAGGAATCTTCATGCACTATTAGTCTGTCAGCTCTTTCTCTTCTCTCCCAGCGGATCTGCTATTTATAAAGCAGCGAGAGCCGAACAGGTGCAGATCTGCATCACAAATCATCATCTTACCTGATTGCTGACAGTTCGACTCGACTGACACGCAGAATAAGGCACAGAGGCGCATCTTTTTTTACATTTCTCAATAAGCGCCCACCATCATCCACATACGCTGTCTTACTGTACGTCTGATTTGGTTTTAATCACTTATAGAAGACTGGTAATGATATAGCAGTGGATCTTTTCCCATGTACAAGTCTGATATATGGCAATACACGCTAATTATACAGTCAGAATTATTCACCCTTCAGTGAATTTATTTTCTTTTTCAAATGTTTCACAGATGATGTTTAATATTTTTTTCTTCAAGTCTTATTTGTTTTAACAAAACAACGGATAAAAGCTGTTTTTTAATTTTTATTAAAACTATTTTAAAGTATATTAGGGATATATTATATACAGTTGAAGTCAGAATTATTAGCCCCCCTGAATTATTAGCCCCGCTTATTTTTTTTCCCCAATTTCTGTTTAACGGAGAGAAGACTTCTTCAACACATTTCTAATCATAATAGTTTTAATACCTCATCTCGGTAACACTTTATAATAATTACACACTATAAATCATTTATTAAGCATTAGCATGTAGTGAATTCATTATCAGTTAAGCATTAACTCTACATTAATAAGCGTTAGTAAGCAGTTTATAACTGCAGCTACAAATGCTGTATTCTTGACTTACAAACATATTTATAATGTGCTTAATACTTGTATTTTCATACTTCGTTAATGATTTATTTTTCATTACTAAATGAAGTATCACATTATTTACAAACCATTTGTATTTAAAAGTAGTTGAGGGTTTTTAAGATAATTCAGAATGAGTTAGTAAATGATTAATAAACTATTGAAATCAATGTTTATACTGTATGTCTTATTATTCAGGCATATATTAAGGGTTACTATGTATGGTAATAAATGCTTTATTAACTCAACTTCATGCAGTTTTCTGATCTAATCTAAAGTGAGGACTATTTATGCTTTATAAATCCCTTATAAATGACAAATAAAGGCTCAGTTAAATTCTAAACAGGATAAACGACATTATTCATTCCTTTTCATTTAAAGAGACACAAATAAAACTGTTCTTCAAGTAAAAAATAAATCTCTGCAACCTTATCTAAAATAAAATAACTGTAGAGTTTAAACATTGCATCTTATTATATTGGTAAATTATTATACTGTTGTTGTTGTTGTTATATCCAGTTTTATGTCGTATTTTGACACTCCTGTTATTTGGCAATGTTTAAACTTTACAGTCATTTTATTTTTTAGAAAAGATTGCAAAGATTATTGTTCATTTGACACTGAGCCTTTAATTGTCATTTATAAGGGATTTATAAAGAATAAATAGTCCTCACTTTAGATTAGGTCACAAAACTGGATGAAGTGGAGTTAATAAAGCATTTATTAACATATTAGTTAACTATTAATATATGCCTGAATAATAAGATATGTAAATATTGAATTCAATAGTTTATTAATCATTTACTAACTCATTCTGAATGATCCTAAAAACCCTCAACTACTCTTAAATACAAATGGTTTGTAAATAATGTGATACTTAATTTACAGTAGTAATGAAAAATAAAACATTAACTAAGTATAAAAATACAAGTATTAAGCACATTATAAATATGTTTGTAAGTCAAGAATACAGCATTTGTAGCTGCAGTTATAAACTGCTTACTAACGCTTATTAATGTAGAGTTAATGCTTAACAAATGATGAATTCACTAAATGCTAATGCTTAATAAATGATTTATAGTGTGTAGTTATTATAAAGTGTTACCCTCATCTCTAATAACTGATTTCTTTTCTCTTTGTCATGATGACAGCACATAATATTTGACTAGATATTCTTCAAGATACTAGTATTCAGCTTTGAGTGACATTTAAAGGGTTAATTAGACATTAAAAATGCCATTTAAAAATTATTATGGTTCTAATAATATTGAGCTTTAAATTATTTATAAAAATGTAAAAAAAATGGTTTTATTCCAGCCAAACTATGAAATATTATAAGAAATAAGTAATATATCGACACACAAACTTTCTTCAGAAATAAACAATATACTATGTAAATTTCCTTGCTCTGTTAAACATAAATATTTGAAAAACAATTAATTTCACAGGAGGCCAAAATATTTTGCATACTGTACCGTATATCAAAATATTGCAAAAATATCTATATTAATTAATGTATCATTCATTTTCATCCGCTTTTCCGGGGCCGGGTATGGGGCACCAGTCTTAATAGGGAATCCCAGACTTCCCTCTCCATAGACACTTCCTCCAGCTCCTCCGGGGGATCCCAAGGCGTTCCCAGACTAGCCGAGAGATATAGTTCCTCCAGCAGGGGCGTAGCGGACATTTTAAAAGTGGGGGGACGGCTGTATGAGATCATACGTTCATATAATTATTAATCACCTGTTTCTAAATGGTCTGTCTCTAAAAGTGAGGGGGACGTATTCTCCCCGTCCCCCCCGGTTGCTACGTCTCTGCCCTCCAGTGTGTCCTGGGTATTCCCAGAGGCCTCCTCCCGGTGGGACATGCCTGGAACACCTCCATAAGTAAGCGTCCGTCCAGGAGGCATCCTAAACAGATGGCCAAGCCACCTCAGCTCTCTTCTCTCGATGTGGAGGAGCAGCGGCTCTACTCTGAGCTCCTCCCGGTTGAAAGAGCTCCTTACCCTATCTATAAGGGTGCGCCCTGCCACCCTGCGAAGGAAACTCATTTCAGCCGGTTGTATCCCAGACCTTGTCCTTTCAGTCATTACCCAAAGCTCATGACAATTGGTGAGAGTAGGAACGTAGATTGAGTGGTAAATCAAGAGCTTTGCATTTCGGTTAGCTCCGTCTTTAAAACCCCAAGATACTTGACCTCCTCCACCTCCATCCATTTATATATATATTTATGTTTCACGCAGCGCATGCCCTTACAGCCACAACCCAACACTGGGAAACACCCATACACACTCACATACACACACACACAAGGCCAGTTTAGTTCTTCAATTCCCCTTTAGCACATGTGTTAGGACTGTGGGGGAAATCGGAGCACCCGGAGGAAACCCACGCCAACACGGGGAGAACATGCAAACTCCACACAGAAATGCCAGCTGACCCAGTCGGGACTCAACTCAGCGACCTTCTTACTGTGATATAAAGTATATAAACAGCTATTTTGGCATTATTTTGACACGTATGCTGTGTATATCTTATACAAGTGAAATCTAAATACGACCTGGTGTGTTATATATGTAATTTGCATACTGTATATAGCCATATTTCTGACCTCTTTATGGGTTTATACATTGTTCAGCTGTTATGCAGATGGTTGGAGGAAACAAGCTTCCAATCAGAGACAGAGGAAGTAGGCGGAGCAGCAACAGATGTCAATCAAATTAACAGCTGTTGCCCTTAGTTACAGTTGCCATCTGTGTCAAGCTTTCCTATTAACAGCAGTTCAGCTTTGAGAGATATGAGTGAATTAATCAGCTTGACAAACAGCTCTCCATATGCTGCCCAAAATTACAAATTAGAGAGAGAAATGCATGATGGAAAGGGTTTTGTCAAAATCACAGCAATTTTCAATTAACACTTTATTTAAATATAATTAATATGGGAGTTTTTATTCTAATATATAATATGCACAATATTTTTTGTGTTAAAGAGCCCCTATTATGGGTTTTTGAAAATGACCGTCCTTGTAGTGTGTAACACAGCTCTAATTGAAGTGACATATCCAGATAAGGCTTAAATCTGAAAGTGCACCATGATTAAAACTATTGAATCATATATAGGAGTCGACTCAGAGTGGTTCAAATGAATCTCCGCTGTAATGAGTCTTTAGCTCTGTCGGCGTGACATCAATATGGAACTCAAGCCCCGCCCATTTGTTGCACATGCACACCCGGGAAAATTGAACCCCCCCGGCTCCGCCCACAAAAACTGTAGAAAGAAAAAGAGGAAGATGAGCACTGTAGCAGATGCCATTTGAATCATGTAGTGAAGACGCTGTGCTCTGAAGTGTGAGGGAAAGTTAGTGTTGTTTTCCCTACCCAAAGATGAGGCTGTGAAGAGTCAGTGGGTGAAGTTTATTTCTGCAAAAATACCTCAGCATTATAGCCCCAGCCTTGTGCTGTGTTCCCATCATTTTTCTGACGAGTGCTTCAGCAATCTACATGCTCACAACAGGGGATTCATCAGCCGTTTGTTAAAGGAAGGATCAGAAAAGACTATTGATGTATAAGACTTTGTCAGAGCTTGACAGTACACAGTTCATGGATCAGTTTCTTCAGTTTCTTCTAAGTGAAAGTGTGATCAAAATGGCTGCCTCCTTGTTTTCTCTAGCTTGCAAATGATGTATTTAATTGTGTTTTGTTACTTGAACTGCTCCACACAGCTTGTACTGTATCTGTTAACTCTTTATATTCTCATATGGCGTCTGTAGCTATGTTGAAAATGGGATGCGTACCGCTTTGTTTTACGGATATAAATGCATTTGTTAGCTCGCGATCCTCTGCCGTTTGTCCTTGCAATGGCCACCGTCAGCTGTCCCTACACACGTGTGGTGGACAAGGTTCAAAATAGTTCAGCTTCTGCCACTGTGTGGATTAATACTGAATGTGTGTCATGATTAAGAGCAGAGCAATATGCTGGTGTTTGACTGCACTGCTTGATGCACTCCTGCATTGGGCTCACACATACACTCTGCACTCGGACTACTTCAACAATGTTGATAAGTCGTGGTGGGCGATTCTCTCTATCTCGCGCTGAATGCAGTCGACTGATCGCAACAGACTGGGACCATCGAAACAATCAGCACAGATTAGCATGGCACTAAGGAGGGGTTTGGGAACAAATAAATCGCTGAAGAAATCATATGGGATAATTAGATACAAATAAATGCTGATTATAAGACAATGAGTGTTTTTAACCTTGCATGCAGCTCAGCCTGCTATTGGAGACCCCCAAAACCAAAATATGACCTTTTATAATAACACGAGCTCTATAATATAACATGTTAAACACTTTGATGATGATGATGATTATGATGATGTACACTTTTTCTTTTGTTAAATCATAGGTACCATAATAAAAGCCATTATAGTTAATTTATTTAAACATTTTATGAGAGGAAATTAAAGAAGGTAATAATTTCTACTAAACTAAAAGATTATATTTAAAAACTTATTATATTTATGAACTTATAATAGATGTTCAAATGTTTGGTGCCACTTAATTTTCTTATTAATAAATGAAATTAAAATAAACTATATATATAAGAGTTCAGATGCAAAACCCTCTAAATCCATCAGACCTCTTTTTTTTGTAAATGTGCATTTTCTATCAGGCTCCTATAATTAGGTTCAGACGTTTCATTTTACATGTAATGATAAGGTTATTAGCTAGTAAATAAAATAACTTTTTCAAAAAAAGTCACTTTAGACAATTCTTTGGTTTTTAACAAGGTAGATTTTCTTTTTGAGTCAAAACCAGCTAAATCCACTTCTGCTTTTATTGCAAAAACCTCTAAATCCACCTATTGCAACAAGACACTGTAATTAGCTGAAAAATCACTAACGATGCGATTAGAAATGTTTTTACCAAACATAAAACGCATCACACAAACCACCTAATATTAAAAATACATAAATCTGGCAAGTAAGTGGCGGTTCATTCTGCTGTGATAAACCAGGAATTAAGCAGAAGGCAAATGAAGGAAGGAAATCTGTGTGCTGGGATTTGGATGATTAGAAGCAAATCTATTTGTTGATGGTGTACTACTTGCTTAAAGCATCCACTCAATGTCATTATCTCATTTTTGGCGGAAGTGGCGTTTGCATCTAAACTCTTCATATATATATATTGGGTGGGTGGGTGTCATGGACGAAAGTGAAGAGTGGGGTGGGGGGGAAGTCGACGAAGTGGGGGGTGGTGTCGCAGACAAATTGAAGAGCGGGAGGTGAGGGGACAGGGTATTGTGAAATAAAGTTGATGAGCGGGTACGGGAGTGTTGCGGACGAAAGTGTAGAGCCGGTGGGGTTGTTTGTCAGTTTTTCGTGGACGAAAGTGAACAGCAGGGTTAGGGGGTGTCACGAGCGAAAGTGATGAAACAGGTGGGGGGGTGTCACGGACGAAAGTCAAGAGCGGGGTGGGGGTGAGTGTGTCATGAACAAAAGTGAAGAGGGTTGGGGAGTCGCGAAAGAAAGTGAAGGGGGGGAAAGGGGGTTGAGGAAGGAGATAGGTAAAATGAGGTGCCGGATCAGATTTCAGAGGTTCCGGCTTGTTGCAGCCCAAATTAAGTCCTGGGTTTAGGGAAGGAGGAGGGTGGATCAGTCGATCGGTCAGTCAGTGAGTCGACAGCGGCCTCTGGTGGATTTACGTGAGAACGGCAGGTATGAATGGCACTCACAAGAGAAATTTGAGATCTGAAAAAGGGTACACAGCGGCCTCTAGTGGATTCTCAAAAACAAAAACGGCAAAAAACATAGCTCCTGGGACGTATTTGGTGCTCTCCAGAAATGTACATAGAGATACGTTTTCAGAATGAGCCTGGGTTGGTATACATATAAAACAATTAATCTATAAGAATTATTTTATCATATCCATTAAAGGGCAATCTTTCTAGTTTTCTAGTTCTAATCTATTTTAAAATAACGTAAAATAATAAACAAAATAAAAACAAGAAACTCCTGACACGAATCATTTTATCCTATTCATTCCTAAAAGCTACTTGTCTGGGAAACCTTTTAAAAATGTAAATAAATCAAATAAAACCAGGAAATTCCTGACAATAATAATTATATCATTTCCTTTTCTTAGTGCAACTTTATTAGGAAACCTATTTAAAAATAAAACTAAATGAATACTAGGAATTCCTGATTCTGTAGACTTACAATGCTTTGATAATCAAAAGAAAACTGCAGAGTAACACCAGGTTTTACTCACATTTGGCGCCTGGCGAGTGTTAATTTCAGGCCTGTTTATCTCAGCCGTCCCCTTTGGGCTTAGTTACAAGTACATGTTTGGCACGGCACAATAAAATGCTGATTTAAAGACATAAATATGGATCCACTTTACAGCATAACACGCAATGACAAAACCGTCTTCCATCACTCATTGTGCTTTAGAAAGACACACGAGTCGTTTACCATCGAAACCATCCAATTATGAATATTTACAGCACCAGAGGACATTACATGCTATTTTCCATGTCATTTTCTCTATCCTGAAACACATTTTCTTCTTTCTGCTATTTGGAAATCATTATAATAGTCATTAATATAATCATTCATTTTCTTTTCAGCTTAATCCCCTTATTTATTAGGGGTTGCCACAGCGGAATGAACCGCCAACTTATCCAGCATATGTTTTACACAGCGGATGCCTTGCTGCAACCCAGTATGGGGAAACACCCACACACTCCTGCATTCACACACATACACTACGGCCAATTTAGTTTATCAATTCCCCTATAGCGCATGTGTTTGGACTGTGACTCCACACAGAAACACCATCTGACCCAGCTGAAACTCAAACTAGCAACCTTCTTGCTGTGAGGCGACAGTGCTACACACTACGCCACTTTCAGGAACTAAAAAATGTTCAGATGTTCAAAGGTTTCGTCTCTTAATTCATGATTTTAGGGTGTACTCACACTAGGCAGATTTGCCTTGAACCATGCTGAAGCGCGCTTGTCCCCTCTTCCCTCTCCCTGCACTCACACTGCATTTTACCTTCCGAGCCGGAGCATGTTTACGTCATCGATGATGCGACTGTTCAGGTTAACAGAAGCGAAGCGCTCTCGCTCCGTACAGTGGCGATTACTTTAGTTCTATCGTTTTGTATTATTTTTAGGGGTTTGGGACGCAGTGACATGCAGTTAAATATTTTGCTGAACAGATCAGTCACTTTAGATGCTCATAAACAATCATAAAGCCTCATGCTGCAGGTATTAGGAAGTTTCCTGAAGGTGGCAGATGACGTGCAGTGAGGGGTTTGAGTCTGTAATCAACTATGACAGTTCGTGCTCATTAAACAGTAAGAATGATTAATAAATCCATATGAAACAGTCCCTTAAAAGTGACGTTGTGTCTACAGTTTCAGGCTCAGGCACACTCTGCACTCACACTACAAGTGTACACTATAAAAATGTAGGGTTCCACACAATTCATTTAAATTGTCCCAACACAAATTAATTAAGTTAACTTAACAAATTTATGTGGATTGAACATAAAAAATTTTGTTGTAAAAAAAGTTGTCCCAATGAAATCTCAATAATTGTGTTGTTTCAGCTTATTTTAAATAAGTAGTTTCAAATAGCAAATAATATATATATATATATATATATATATATATATATATATATATATATATATATATATATATATATATATATATATATATATATATATATATATATATATATATATATATATATATATATATATATAGAGTGTACCACCTCTTCCAACCGGGCCAGGGCTGGCCAACTGAACCACGCCTGAGCCTGATTCACAGAACACTCACACTTGTAAAACAAACGGGCAACCATACCAGGGCACGGATCGGATAGCAAAGTGTGAGTGCGGCCTAAATGAAATGAAATTTAATACTAATTCATTTAAATAAAATAAAAAGCTTAATTTTTTCCTGATTCTGTAGAATTAAAGTCACTACTACATACTTATAATATACTCTTATAAATTAAATTAAATTATATATAAATGTTTACAAATATAGTACAGTTATTTAATAATAAAATAAAATAAAACTGTCAAATTAAGGATATTTCCAGCACCAACCCTGAATAAAATAGTATAAATTGAAAATTAAATATAATTTATTTTCATTCATTTTCATTCCGCTTAGTCCCTTTATTTATCAGTGCAACAGTGCAATGAGCTGCCAACTATTCCAGCATATGTTTTACCAAGCAGATGCCCCTCCAGCTACAACCCAATACTGAGAAACATAATTGAATAATAGCAGCATGGTGGTTCAGTGGTTAGCACTGCCGAGTGTGTATGAGGTGTGTGGGTGTTTCCCAGTACTGGGTTGTGGCTGGAAGGACATACGCTGTGTAATACATATGCTGGATAATATGGCGGTTCAATCTGCTGTGCCGACCCCAGATGAATAAATGGATAAGCCAATGCAAAATGAATGAATGAAGTTGGCGGGTCATTCTGCTGTGGCGAACCCTGATGAATAAAGGGACTAAGGTGAAAAGAAAATTAATGAATGAATAAAGTTGGCGGTTCATTCTGCTGTGGCGAACCCAGATGAATAAATGGACTAAGCCGAAGGAAAATGAATGAATGAATGAAGTTGGTGGGTCATTCTGTTGTGGCGACCTCAGATGAATAAATGGACTAAGCCGAAGGAAAATGAATGAATGAATGAAGTTGGTGGGTCATTCTGCTGTGGCGAACCCTGATGAATAAAGAGACTAAGGTGAAAAGAAAATGAATGAATGAATGAAGTTGGCGGTTCATTCTGCTGTGGGACGCCAGATGAATAAATGGACTAAGGTGAAAAGAAAATTAATGAATGAATGAAGTTGGCGGTTCATTCTGCTGTGGCGACGCCAGATGAATAAATGGACTAAGCCGAAGCAAAATGAATGAATGAATGAAGTTGGCGGTTCATTCTGCTGTGGCAACCTCAAATGAATAAATGGACTAAGCCGAAGCAAAATTAATGAATGAATGAAGTTGGCGGTTCATTCTGCTGTGGCAACCTCAGATGAATAAATGGACTAAGCTCGAGCAAAATGAATTAATTAATGAAGTTGGCGGGTCATTCTGCTGTGGCGACCCCAGATGAATAAATGGACTAAGTCGAAGGAAAATGAATGAATGAATGAATGAAGTTGGCGGGTCATTCTACTGTGGCGACCCCTGATGAATAAAGGTACTAAGGTGAAAAGAAAATGAATGAATGAATGAAGTTGGTGGTTCATTCTGCTGTGGCGACCCCATATGAATATATGGACTAAGCCGAAGGAAAAGGAATGAATGAATGAAGTTGGCGGGTCATTCTGCTGTGGCGAACCCTGATGAATAAAGGGACTAAGGTGAAAAGAAAATTAATGAATGAATGAAGTTGGCGGTTCATTCTGCTGTGGCGACCCCAGATGAATAAATGGACTAAGCCGAAGCAAAATGAATTAATGAAGTTGGCGGGTCATTCTGCTGTGGCGACCCCAGATTAATAAATGGACTAAGCCGAAGGAAAATGAATGAATGAATGAAGTTGGCGGGTCATTCTGCTGTGGCGACCCCTGATTAATAAAGGGACTAAGGTGAAAAGAAAACGAATGAATGAATGAAGTTGGCGGGTCATTCTGCTGTGGCGACCCCTGATTAATAAAGGGACTAAGGTGAAAAGAAAATGAATGAATGAATGAAGTTGGCAGGTCATTCTGCTGTGGCGACCCCAGATGAATAAATGGACTAAGCCGAAGGAAAATGAATGAATGAATAATTGAATAATAATCTAAAACCATCCAATTAAAAAATATTTCCAGCACAAACCCTAAATAAAATAATAAAAAAATAAATAACATAATTTATTAATAAAATAAAACCATACAATTATGAATATTTCCAGCACCAGCCCTGAAGAGATCCCATCCCATTATCTACGCTATTCTCTGGACATTTTTTCCCCAATCCTGAAACCCATTTCCTCCTTTCTGCTATTTTAATTGTGCAGTAAACAGCTCCGAGGGCTCTCCACAGCATCAATCTTCATCCCCCACCACAAAAAGCAGCAGATCTTAATGGTACACTATTGATAATCCATTGGACTCCTAGTGCAGACTGAGGAAAAATAAATGGCGGACTCACGACCACAGGCATGTTGTTAGTCCAGATTGCCTTCTGTGCAACAACAAGGGCATTGCTCTTGATCAAAAAGTAATTACTCACTAGCTGTAAGCTACAGGCTGAGCTCAGATGCATTGTGGGTTTCATTGTCCAGCAGAGTCTCTGTTGTGCCACACGTTTGCTCCGGATGCAGAAGATTTGGGCCACAGCGGGTTAGCCAATTAAGAAAGCTACAAACACACCTGAGTATCAGCTTTAATGCCGGAGGAAAGCATTTTACAACACAAGCTTGGCGTCAAAAAGACATCAAAATTACATCCCAAATTACATCAAACTACAAATCGATTTGATGTCAAAAAGTTTATGTTTATTTAACATCAACACACTGATGCTCTTTTATACTGGATGTTGTATCTCTAGGTTTGTGGCATACAGTGCATCCAGAAAGTATTAATAGTGCTTGTTCACATGTTCTTATGTTACAGCCTTATTCCCCAATGGATTAAATTGATTTATTTCTTCAACATTCTACACACAATCCCCCATAATGACAATGTGAAAAAGAGTTTTTGAAAGTGCTGCAAATTTATTAAAAATAAAAAACCTGTAAGATCACATGTACATCAGTATTGACAGCCTTTGGCGTGAAACTCTACATTGAGCTCAGGTATATTCTGTTTCCACTGATCATTCTTGAGATGTTTCAGCAGCTTCATTGGAGTTCACCTGTGGTCAGTTCAGTTGATTGGACATGATCTGAAAAGGCTTACACCTGTCTGTATAAGATCCCAGGGTTGACAGTGCATGTCAAAGCACAAACCAAGCATGAAGACCCCCGAGACCGGATTGTCTTGAGGCACAAGGCTGGGGAAGGTTACAGAAACATTTCTGCTGCTCTGAAAGTTCCAGTGAGCACAGCGGCCTCCATTATCCGTAAGTGGAAGATGTTTGGAACCACCAGGACTCTTCCTAGAGCTGGCCGACCATCTAAGCTGAGTGATCGGAGGAAAAGGGCCTTAGTCAGGGAGGTGATCAATAACCCGATGGTCACTCTGTCTGAGCTCCAGCATTCTTCTGTGGAGAGAGGAGACCTTTACAGAAGGACCATCTGTGCAGCAATCCACCAATCAGGTCTGTATGGTAGAGTGGCCAGATGGAAGCCGCTCCCTGCCTGGAATTTGCCAAAAGGCATCTGAAGGACTCTCAGACCATCAGAAACTAAATTCTCTGGTCTGATGAGACCAAAATTGAACTATTTGGAGTGAACGCCAGGCGTTACGTTTGGAGAAATTCAGGCCCCGCTCATCAACAGGCTAATACCATCCTTACAGTGAAGCATGGTGGTGGCAGCATCATGCTGTGGGGATGTTTTTCAGCAGCAGGAACTGGAAGACTAGTCAGGATAGAGGGAAAGATGAATGCAGCGATGTACAGAGACATCCTGAATGAAAACATGCTTCAGAGTGCTCTTGAATTCAGACTGGGGTGACGGTTCATCTTCCAGCAGGACAATGACCCACAGCACACCGCCAGAATATCAATGGAGTGGCTTCACAACAACTTGGTGAATATCCTTGACTGGCCCAGCCACAGTCCAGACCTAAATCCTATTGAACATCTCTGGAGAGATAACCGTTAATGCAAAGCAGGATGGATCCATGCTTTCATGTTGTTGAATTCTGACCCGAGCATCCAATTGTGTCAGCAGAAATGGAGACTCATCAGACCAGGCAACGTTTCTCCAATCTTCTATTGTCCAGTTTTGGTGAGCCTGTGTGAATTGTAGCCTCAGTTTCCTGTTCTTATCTGACAGGAGCGGCACCCGGTGTGGTCTTCTGCTGCTGTAGCCCATTCGCCTCAAGGTTGGACGTGTTGTGTGTTCAGAGATGCTCTTCTGCAGACCTCGGTTGTAACGAGTGCTTATTTGAGTTACTGTTGCCTTTCTATCAGCTGGAAACAGTCTGGCCATTCACCGCTGACCTCTGGCATCAAGGCATTTGCGCCCACAGAACTGCCGCTCACTGGATATTTTCTCTGTAAACCCTAGAGATGGTTGTGCGTGAAAATCCCAGTAGATCAGCAGTTTCTGAAATATTCAGACCAGCCCGTCTTGCAGCAACAACCATGCCACATTCAAAGTCACTTAAATCCCCTTTCTTCCCCATTTTGATGCTCGCTTTGAACTGCAGAAGATCGTCTTGACCATGTCTACATGCCTAAATGCATTGAGCTGCTGCAACGGGATTGGCTAATTAGAAATTTTGCGTTAACAAGGTGTACCTAATAAAGTGGCCAGTGAGTATATATCAAAATAAATTATATTTATTCAATTTTTTTTTTGTTTAAAATGCTAAAAATCTTGCGTATAAATGTATGAATCAGGGTGGTTTTAAGGATAGTGGCAAAGAATAAAGAGTTCAGATCACAATTAATGAGTATTTTATGATTAAACTGTGATAAAAAGAGTCTTTTAATGTCATCTTCTCTTGTTCTAAATATGCCAGACACGTTTTTTCTTGCCCAATAAAGGATTGCTGCACTCAGTGACATTTTAGTTGCTGTATATATATATATGCTTCTATACGTCTCAAGTAATACTTTTAATGGCAGTCAAACTAAACTGTTGCAGAAAGTATTCTTTACAAGCACTTACTGTGGCAGTTGTGTAACTTGTATACAGGACAAAACGACAGACTAATAAAAACCTGCACACCATGATTTCCTATAATTATGAAGAAGCCTGCAATCAGATTTCAAAAAATGTGAATTTTACACAAAGCTCTCTGCATTTTAGTCCGCAATTTGCACCAGTTGCTTTCTGAATGGTTTTTGGTTCATGGCAGGCCATCTGAATGTAATGTTAAAGAGTCTGTTTTATGCTTTTTGGGATATTATTTCTTGTTACATAATATTCTTGTTATATTATGTGAAGTTTATTCATAAACTAATTTCGAGAGGATCACATGCTTATGATAGCTTGTGGCCGGTCCTGCATTATCCAATTTATGATTCACCAATCAGACGATTCCTAAGCCACTATAAATACTTCAAGTTCCATATAACAGCCATCTTCGTTTTGAAGAATACCCCCTCCCACCCCTGCTCCCCCTCTTTTCTTAGATAGGTGGCACGGTGGCCCATTGGTTAGCACTGTTGTCTCACAGCAATAACGTCACTAGTTCTAGTCCTTACCAAGCCAGCTGACCATTCTGTGAGGAGTTTACACGTTCTACCCATGCTCATGTGGGTTTCCCCCGGGTTCCCCGGTTTTCCTCCACCATCCAAAACATGCAACTTAAGTTAATTGACTAATCCAAATCGGCACCATAGACATGCTCCTAGTAAGTAGTTATCTCTTAAGAGCCATCACTATCTGTTCATTAGCTACTACAGCAGGGGAGTTCTCGAGATCTACCTGTGCTCAAACTCCCCTCTCGCCTTGCAAATGGGAGGGAGCCCAGGGCTGGAGGATCTTATGAGCTCAGGGCTCTCTCCCAGGACAGCATGCCAAACAAGCTTTATATTCAATCATCAGCTCTTGAAATGATATCATTATGTAATGACGCCGTCGATGTAAAAATTTCAGGAAAGTTTCAAACATCCACAATAAACTGAGCTACTGTGTCACTCAAGTCATATTAACACTCTGTTAAGATATTTTTGCTTTGATTGGATTGAGCAAAATGTAAACCAGCTATAAAAATGTCTCCTTTAAAGAAGTGAATCGAAATCAGCATAACGCCAGTCTGTAGTTTTCATTGGCTGTCTGTTTTTCTGGACGGGAATTGATTTGTTTTCTGCTGCCAAAGCAAATCCACTTTGCTGCACTTACTAAGCGTAAAGAACTGATACTGTAAAACTGGCAGCATCATTACCGTTTACATTTACTAGTGATGAGGAAATCTGATTGTAATGGGGCTTTGGCTTTATTCAGCCACAGCAGACTGTAAACAATCAAAGTACAGTTGTTTGACCAGTCAAAAAAGAGCCAGCTGACCAATCACAACAGAATACAGCCATCTGACCAATTAGAGCAGACTAGAGCCATCATACTGTAAAAAAATAATACCCCATGTCTACTCAATAAATTTGAAGTAACAGATTACAAGCAATATTATTAATTAAATTCAACATATATGGATTGAGTAACAATTAATTAAATTAGCTTATTTAAAATTAGTCATTTAAATTGAGTAACCACAAACAGTACTTAAAACAGTAATTTAATTAACAGAGTTGGACATTTCAGCACTTACCTTTAATGAAACCGTTTGGATGAGACCACAACAAGTTCACATTGCAGGTTTTCTGCGTTGTCTGGTGAAGGGAGTAGGTGTTGTTTACGAGTCAAGTGAATCGGTTCGGTTCTAGGAATTGGCTCCCTTAAGTGAATTGTAAGAGTGGGATCCCACGCGAAACTGATTGCCTTTTTGTATAATTACCAACACGATTGATTAGCATTTTGCTATAACTCAGTCACATGCATTTACACTATGTACACTAATTACATGTTGATGACTAAAAGCTTTTAAACACGTGCGATAAAAAGATCCCTGGTCTCTCAGCAAACAGTTCAATCCAAGACGGTTCAATCCGATTGAATCTCACACTAAACAGAACCAATACAATAATCAAATCTTAATCTAAATGTACCATGAAATAAAGTTAAGGGTTGTTCATGTGAGAATGTAGTTGTTTAAAACTCAAATCTTCGGTTTATTTACAAAGATGATGCATGTTTTAAAATGTCCTTTTACAATTACAAAAAACAGAGCCATCTAACCAATCAGAACAGAATACAGCAATCTGACCAATAGAACAGAATGAAGCCATCTGACCAATCAGAACAGAATGCAGCCATCTGACCAATCGGAGCAGAATGCAGCCATTTGACCAATCAGAGCAGAATGCAGCCATCTGACCAATAAGAGGACAGGCCATGTGACGAATCAGAACAGTATAGAGCCATGTGACTAATAAAAGCAGAGTACCTGACCAAACAAAGTAGAACTATGTAACCAAAGTACAGTCATTTGACCAATCAAAGCAAAGCCATCTGACCAATCACAACAGAATACAGCCATCTGTCCAATTACAGTAGAGCCATCAGACCAGATTCAGATTAGAGCTAACATGACCAATCAGAGTAATGTGACCAATCAAAACAGAGCCGTCTGACCAATCTGAACAGAGTAGAGCAATCTGACCAATCAGAGCAAAATCATCTGATCAATCAGGGCAGAGCAGAGCCATCTGATCAATTAGAGAAGAGTAGCGCCATCAGACCAATCAGAGTAGAGCTGTGTGACCAATCAGACTAAAGCTATGTAACCAATCAAAGTAGAGAACCAATTAGAGAAGAGTAGAGCCATCAGACCAATCAGAGTAGAGTCATGTGCCTAATCTAAACAGATTAATCTGACCAATCAGAACAGAAAAGTGCCACCTGGCCAATCAGAGCAAAGCCATCCGACCAATCAGAGTATAGGCCATCTGATCAATCAGACTAGAGCTATGTAACCAATCAAAACAGAGCCATCTTGCTAATCATAACAGAATACAACACTCTGAGCAGAGTAAAGGCATCTGACTAATCAGAGTAGAATAGAGCCATCTGACCAATCAGAGTAGAGCTACGTGACAAATCAAAACAACCATCTGACCAATCAGAACACTATAGTGTTATTTGATGACTCAGAGCAGGGCAATCTAACCAATCAGAGCAAAGTAGAGGCATCTGACCAATCAGAGCAGAATAAGCAATCTGACCAATCAGAGTAGAGCTATGTGACCAATCAAAACAGCAACATGTGACCAATCATAACAGTATAGAGCCATTTGATGATTCAGAGCACAGCCATCTGACCAATCAGAGCAAAGTAGAGGCATCTGCCCAATCAGAGCAGAATAGGGACATCTGACCAATTAAAGTAGAGCTATGTTACCAATCAAAACAGAACATCGGACCAATCAGAACAGTATAGAGCAATTTGATGACTCAGAGCAGAGCCATCTGACCAATCAGAGCAAAGTAGAGCCATCTGACCAATCATAACAGAACACAGCAATCTAACCGATTAGAGCAGAGGCATCTGACCAATCAGAGCAGAATAGAGCCATCTGACCAAAGTAGAGCTATGTAACCAATCAAAACAGAGCCATCTGACCAATCAGAGCACAGTAGAGGCATCTGACCAATCAGAACAGTATAGAGCCATCTGACCAATCAGAGCAAAGTAGAGGCATCTGCCCAATCAGAGCAGAATAGAGACATCTGACCAATCAGAACAGAATAGAGCCATCTGACCAATTAAAGTAGAGCTATGTTACAAATCAAAACAGAACATCGGACCAATCAGAACAGTATAGAGCAATTTGATGACTCAGAGCAGAGCCATCTGACCAATTAGAGCAAAGTAGAGCCATCTGACCAATCATAACAGAATACAGCAATCTAACTAATTAGAGCAGAGGCATCTGACCAATCAGAGCAGAATAGAGCCATCTGACCAATCAAAGTAGAGCTATGTTACCGATCAAAACAGAGCCATCTGACCAATCAGAGCACAGTAGAGGCATCTGACCAATCAGAGCAGAATAAAGCCATCTGACCAATCAGAGTAGAGCAGAGTAGAGAACCAGCGGACCAATCAGAACAGTATAGAGCCATCTGATGACACAGACCAGAGCCTTCCGACAAATCAGAGCCAAGTAATCTCTCAGAAAGGCGGAGTTGAAACATTCTTGAATGAAGCATTTCAGACAGGGAGAAAAGTAATGGACATAATAAGTGTTGTTGACCTTGAATAGATGTAAAACTGCTGTTGGAGAAAAAGAGGAAGCTTATCCACTTTAGATTGTGTGCGCTCTGCTTCTAAATGCTCTCTTTAAGGAGCGTTAGCATAAACGTAGACGCCCTAGCGGTTCAGACTCGTCCAGGCCCGATACTGCTGGCGGGATCACCTTGCCATCTGCTCCTGACGCCTCAACGCCAAACTCTCTGCCGCTCTGGAGCTCGCACAGGATGAAATACAATTCCCATTCAAGGGAAAGTTGCTAATAATGCCTTATCAATTAGCCCCGGTGCTATTGATTGATGTCTAGCAGGTGGCAGGAGACGATTATGTTCATTTGGAGACACACACACACACACACACTGTCCTCGCTCTTCTGATGCTCATTACAGCCCAGTAGATCAGGAGTAAATCATGAAAGTGTTTCATCAGTGCTGAGTGTTTAGAAAGATCTTCTCAGATGTCTATAACTATAATAGTCTTCATTTGGTGTCAGCAGATAATGTTTGTGTGATACATTATTGCGCACACTAGCGTTGGTGTCATTTCTTACTGCAATTAAAATGCTTGTTGAGTTATTAAATTAGTTTTCAGACAAAGTAATCAATAGTAACTCTTCCAACACCAGCGCACACACACAGACTACCAATTAAGTATGCATATGTTTTAATTTATAGCAGGTTATTTATTAAGAAATGTATCTGTACTGTACACCAGTGGTTGTCAAACTTTTAAGCCAGCGACCCCCAATGTAAGATCGTCAAGAACTCACGACCCCCCACTACCAAAGCATATACAAACAATAAAAATAGCTTTTTTTTAAAGCTGTTCACAATATTTTAACTATATTTACTATACATTACAGCGCTCGAAATTAACATTTTTGCTTGTTAGCACTGGTGCTCCTAACTTTTTCAATTTAGGCGCACCAGCCAAAATTGAGTGGCCCCCACCAATTATCGCAATGTTACTACAAGTTTTATAAACAGATTTATTGCATTTGAAATCAACACTAATCAAAACTAGATATTAAAGTTTGAGGACAAACTTTATGGTGGCTTGAAAAGCCGAGTCTAAACAAGCATGTTACTAGCATGAATTAGCAAGTAACTAGCATGATTCTAACATATATTAGCATGTAACTAGCATGATTCTAGCATGAATTAGCATTTTACTAGCATGTTTCTAGCATGAATTAGCATGATTCTAGCATGAATTAGCATGTTACTAGCATGTTTCTAGCATAAGTTAGCATGTTACTAGCATGTTTCTAGCATGAATTAGCATGTTACTAGCATGATTCTAGCATGAATTAGCATGTTACTAGCATGAATTAGCATGTTACTAGCATGATTCTAGCATGAATTAGCATGTTTCTAGCATGAATTAGCATGTTATTAGCATGATTCTAGCATGAATTAGCATGTTACTAGCATGTTTCTAGCATGAATTAGCATGTTACTAGCATGTTTTTAGCATGATTCTAGCATGAATTAGCATGTTACTAGCATGATTCTAGCATGAATTAGCATGTTACTAGCATGAATTAGCATGTTACTTGCATGATTTTAGCATGAATTAGCATGTTACTAGCATGAATTAGCATGTTACTAGCATGATTCTAGCATGAATTAGCATGTTTCTAGCATGAATTAGCATGTTATTAGCATGATTCTAGCATGAATTAGCATGTTACTAGCATGATTCTAGCATGAATTAGCATGTTACTAGCATGTTTCTAGCATGAATTAACATGTTACTAGCATGATTCTAGCACGAATTAGCATGTTACTAGCATGTTTCTAGCATGATTTAGCATGTTATTAGCATGATTCTAGCATGAATTAGCATGTTTCTAGCATGAATTAGCATGTTATTAGCATGATTCTAGCATGAATTAGCATGTTACTAGCATGATTCTAGCATGAATTAGCATGTTTCTAGCATGAATTAGCATGTTACTAGCATGATTCTAGCATGAATTAGCATGTTACTAGCATGATTCTAGGATGAATTAGCATGTTATTAGCATGATTCTAGCATGAATTAGCATGTTGCTAACATGATTCTAGCATGAATTAGCATGTTACCAGCATGATTCTAGCATGAATTAGCATGTTACTAGCATGATTCTAGCATGGATTAGCATGTAACTAGCATGATTCTAGCATGAATTAGCATGTTACTAGCATGTTTCTAGCATGAATTAGCATGTTACTAGCATGATTCTAGCATGAATTAGCATGTTACTAGCATGTTTCTAGCATGAATTAGCATGTTACTAGCATGATTCTAGCATGAATTAGCATGTTACTAGCATGATTCTAGCATGAATTAGCATGTTACTAGCATGATTCTAGCATGAATTAGCATTTTACTAGCATGATTCTAGCATGAATTAGCATGTTACTAGCATGATTCTAGCATGAATTAGCATGTTACTAGCATGATTCTAGCATGAATTAGCATGTTATTAGCATGATTCTAGCATGAATTAGCATGTTACTAGCATGATTCTAGCATGTTACTAGCATGTTTCTAGCATGAATTAGCATGTTATTAGCATGTTTCTAGCATGAATTAGCATGTTGTTAGCATGATTCTAGCATGAATTAGCATGTTTCTAGCATGAATTAGCATGTAACTAGCATGATTCTAGCATTAATTAGCATGTAACTAGCATGTTACTAGCATGATTCTAGCATGAATCAGCTTGTTTCTAGCATGAATTAGCATGTTGTTAGCATGATTCTAGCATGAATTAGCATGTTACTAGCATGACTAGCATGTCACTATCATGTTGCTAGCACCTTTCTAGCAAGATTAGCATGTCAGTAGGATGTTAAAACTGTTAGCGTGTGTTAGAATAGCTAGTCACAGTCTCTGGGACAGTTGCTAGGGTGCTGAAATTGGTTGCTAGGGAGTGGCTAGTAAGTTTAAAGGTAATTAGTGATTGGCTGCTGGCTAGACTGAGTTGAATGAGGCCAGACTCTAGTCTGTAGGACAGTCTGATGCAGAGTTATGAGCTCACAAAGGTTGATCCAATGTTAAGTAAATGGGAGTCTTTTACAATGGAAGTCTATGGGACAGTTGCTAGGGTGCTGTAAGTGGTTGCTAGGGAGTGGCTAGTAAGTTAAAAAGTCATCAGTTATTGGCTGCTGGCTAGACTGAGTTAAATGAGTCCAGTTAGAAGTCTGTAGGACAGTCTGATGCAGAGTTATGAGCTCACAAAGTTTGACCCAATGTTAAGACAATGGGACTTTTGGTTTTTTTCTGGGTCGTTTTTCGGAAAACCCAAGGTCGGATCAGTTAGAAAAGATATAGCAACCCGAGTCAGACCAGTTCGAAGGTTTGACGAAAGTTTGAAGTATGTAGCTTGAAAGGCCTAGGAGGAGATACACTTAGAAATTAGTCTCAGAAGAATAAGAAGAAGAAGAAGAAGAAGAAGAAGAAGAAGAAGAAGAAGAATAAGTTTAAGATAGATAACAATATGCTGGCTTTTCAAGCCACCATAACTAACAAGCAAAAAATATATATGCATGCGTGAGGAAAATATGTCTCAATGAAATCCGGTTATCACAAAAAAATACATTTTTATAACATAATTGAGTGACCAAAAGATACACGGACGGACCGCTCACCGGCCCTGCACGCACTGCTTGACATGAATGAATCTGTTAATGATAACTGTGCTGTTCTCACGCCTGGTGTCTGATATTGCACAGATGCTTTTGACATATACCTTATTATTTGTATACATCATTTTAATAGCAATACCGCACTTTCATGAGCTGCAATATTAGTTTAATCTTAGTCAGTGCAAGCCCTTTTGCGATGGTGTACGTGGTTTTAAATTTTACATATAGCTGCCACTTGCACGGCTGACAGCGTCTGGCGATTAAATGAAGGATTAAACAGAACCTCTCATGCTTAAAATGTGTAGATGTGGCAAACAGTTACCTGAAAATTACGTCCCACAGACTTTACAGTGAACGCTTTAGTTATTTACATAGCGGGCATGGAGCCAATGGAAGTCTGTTATCCACTCTTGGAAAAGTGTAGATGGTGGATTAACATTCAGCACATGATCAGTAATCAGATGTGCCATTATTTGTAGATTTAGGTGTTTCTATGACAAAATCTGTCAGTGTTGTGTTCATTCTCTCATCTGCAGCGCTTTACATTTTCGCAGTTGTAGCTCCTGTCATCTGAAGGCAGAAGGCGTTGACTGATTGATTGACAGCTGATTTTAACCAATCCATTGGCGTTCAGTTCTTAGAGCAGTGGGCCAATAAGAAGAGTGCAAAGGCGATGCAAGCGTTGCAGGCTTTGTTTACTGCAGCAAGTTGACATGACAACAGTTTTAAACTGTTCCTGAGCGCTGCGTTTCAAGTACAAAGATGCATTCTGCCTGAATGTGTCCTAAATACTTTATGAATACTTTACTTTACTTCATCAGTAATGTCTTTAAAAAAATAAAAATATATTAGCTTTCACTTATAATACTGAAAAATATTTATTATAATCACTGAAAATGACACAATTTTTAAATCACTCTTGCGAGTTTGAGAACTACTGCTGTATACAACAGTCCTGTTGGTTAGAAGATTTCTGCAGTGGTTTGCATGTGTCAAATGGTAAAAGTAGACTTTTAAAAAAATTGAATAAATAAATAAACAATATCCTACTTAAAAATAATGATAATAATGATTTTTAATAGATAGGTTTTTTTTTTTTTTTTTAATAAATAGCCAACTGTAAATTAGGCTTACAGCCATTAACGATTTATTTAATTTATATATGAGATTAGAATACGTGTTAGCTAAGTGATTATATATGGAATAGGCTATTCTCAATAATATCTGTAAAAGAAACATTTATTGTTCCCATATGTGTCGTTTACATATATTTCAATTGATATGAAAAACGAGTGCATGCTTTTCCTAAAACTAATATTGCATTTTCATTTAAAAAATGTATGTAAAACAATATCATTTGCACAAAAATGGGTTTTTCACTAAAAAAGTTGTTACTCTGCCCTGTTTAGAGTGTCATTATGGGCGTTTAACATTATAAGTAACGTGGTTCAATTGATAGATCTGCGACAGAGTAACTATGGTTTTGGGAAACACTCGTCACTACGTTGTTTTTATCCCAAATGATGCATCGTACTATGATAGGTCAGCCGTGAGTTATGTCGTTTGGGAAATGCACCCCTGTACGGTACAAAACACCACAGTGACACTTTTGTACCTTTATTTCTGAGTGTGATATGAAATATTTGGCATATTTAGAGGGCTCTGCTAAACTTGTATACATGGAGTTCAGTCTGGACATGTTTGACAGCTCTGCTATATACGATTATAGTTAATGAAGGAAGGATCTAATATTACTTTATCAAACTCTATATTCACATTTTCCAGGTACTTTCAATCTTGAAGGAAATAATAATGGGGTTTGTCTGAATAAAAGCCTGTGATTGCTTTTCTTTCTTTCCTTCTTTCTTCAGTAAATGCAGGAGTTTCCAGAAAAAAAGCCCATAATGTGCCACAGAATGGCTTCATTTAATCAAAGACATTAGAGTCCGCATGAACTTAATTACACTCTTCTGAGAGAATGTGGACAGACCAGCAATAATTCTAGCGCTTTTCTGAAAATTGCCTATAATTCATTTCACCTCGGGATATTCGCTCACTCTCGAGATGGCGCAGGGTTTTCTTTTTCCACATGTTTAATAATATATATATCAGAAGGTAAAAGGCCATTGAAATTCACCTTTCCTAACTTGAGGATTTAGCACAAAACAGCCTCATCCATTAGATATGATCATGCTAATCATCTTAGTTTGTCTGGAGTTTGATGTGAAAATGCTGAAAACAATACTGACACGGAGAGATGATCATCATTTGCTCATTTAACTAAACAAATGAAGGGATCCAAATGAGCTTGATGTTTCATAATCAGATGCGAGTGAATTAAGATAATATATACAGCTGAACACTGTAGGAAAAATGAATCATTCGGTTTAAGCGAATTACTTGTTTTCAGAGAGTTTACATTTTATTATTATTATTATTTTTAAGCAAGAAGGTCGCTGGTTCGAGTCCTGGCTGAGTCAGTTGGCATTTCTGTGTGAGGTTTGCATGTTCTCCCCGTGGGTTTCCTCCGGGTGCTCCGGTTTCCCCCACAAGTCCAAACACAAGCACTATAGGGGAATTGGGTAAGCTAAATTGTCCGTAGTGTCAACACAATCTCACAACAATTCGTAACTTTTTGATTTAGTGGCTAATTCGTATGAATTCGTACGATCTAATTCGTACAATTTAGTACGATTTGCTCATCCAACAATGACGGTTGGGTTTAGGGGTGGGGTTAGGTGCCACGCCTCCTTTTTAAAATCGTACAATTTCGTATGACTGAACTGAACTGAATTAGCCACTAAACTGACAAAACGTAAAATACTTATGTTTTCTCGTGAGATCAGGCTGGTAGTGTCTGTGTGTGAATGAGAGTGTATGGGTGTTTCCCAGTAATGGGCTGCAGCTGAAAGGGCATCCGCTGCATAAAACATATGCTTGATTAGTTGGCGGTTCATTCCGCTGTGGCGACATCTGATTTATAAAGGGACTTTTGGGACATTTAGAAATGTTTTAAGTGAATGTTTTATTTTCATTATTATTTTACTTGTACATCGTTTCATTAGAGTGTTCATTCTTTGCTATTTTTGAAGCTTTATTGAAAGCAGTTAATTGGTGTAAGAAATGAAATTTTGATTATATGTTGAATGATAAAACTATTTTAATATTATATTATTAACTAACACTCACAAACCTTTAACATAGTACTGTTATTAGTATATTAGTATTATATTATTGTTTATATTAGTAACCAAAATATAATATTAGCTCTTAAATATAGAGAAACAGAAAAATAGCATAATATTACGTACCTTATTAGTGATACAGCCATAGAACCCTGTGAAGAAAGAGAGGTGTTATTAGAGAGTGTAAATAAGATTGAGGTCATTAGATAAGTGTGAAGAAAAAAAAAACCAAGAACTTGTTTTGTTTTATTTATTTTATTTTATATTTCTGTGGAATTTTTACAATACAATCTTTTATTATTCTTACCTTATCTCTTTGTCTGAGTCCTTTACTGTTGTTGTATCTTCTCTCTCTTTGGAGGAATTTAGACTTCTGAGCATCTGGTCCATTGATTAACATTATATAGAACATTTGTGTATCGAGGGTTACATACCAAAAAGTAGTATGTTATGGTATTTGTTTACTAACAAATATTTTTCCTACACTTCCCATAATGCACAGCGCATCGGCCTACGGCAGCTGTATTAGTCCAAAAGGCGCAGTAATTTTTGCGGTTGGGTTTGTTTTAGTTCGGATCATGGTCTCACCACAAGCGTACTGCTCCAGGGTTCGTTACAAAGCGTACCGAGACCACCTCTTTAAGTAGGTCTCGGTATGCTTTTTTGGTCGAGTGCGCTTGAGTGCGATTGCTGCATTCACACCTGCCCAAACAAACCACACCAAGAGGGAAAACGAACTCTAGTGCGAATCAACCAAACTAAATAAGGCAGGTGTGAAAGCACCCTTATACTGCTGGCACTTTTGGCAATACTGCACAGAAACCTTAAGTCCAGCGATCATTCAACCAGTGCTCATTTGTAGGAGAGGCTTGTGTGTTGCTGGTAAAAAAAATATGGTTTGTCAAACCCCATTACTGTGTTCATTATTTGGCTAAAACCAAAAAGTGTTACTTTGTGCCCCGCTCTTTGGTTCGACACACACACACACACTTCTGTTTGGCATCCCAAGCTCTGATCACATGCCGGATTATGACAGGAGGATGCAGTTTGGGACAGGACGCTGCAGATAAGTGTGTGTATCTGCTGAGTGTGTGCTCCCTAAAGGCTGATGCTCTCAGTAATATCAGCGCTTTATCAGTCGTGTGTGTGTGTGCTGTTCAAAACACACACATTTGATGGTTACATCTCTCTTTCTCTCGTATGATAAGAGTATATAGAAGGATTTATTATTGTTTTATTTTATAAATAGGTTCTTCTATATATAAATACTTGTTCAAAATCCTTCATTCTGTGTGATTTATGGGCTGTATTCCTCGTGGGGACCAAAACAGTGTGCTCAGTCACAAGGTCAACATTTACTGCTATTGCAATAATATATTACTATACATAGTGTTGGGGCGATGCAGTGGGTATTGCTGTCGCCTCACAGCAAGAAGGTCACTGGTTCGAGCCTCGGCTGAGTAAGTTGGCGTCTCTGTGTGGAGTTTGCATGTTCTCCCTGCGTTCGTGTGGGTTTCCTCCGGACGCTCCAGTTTCCCCCACAGTCCAAAGACATGTGGAACAGGTGAATTGGGTAGGCTAAATTGTCCATAATGTATGTATGTGTGCGAATGAGTGTGTATGGGTGTTTCCCAGTGATGGGTTGTGGCTGGAAGGGCATCCGCTGCGTAAAACATATGCTGGATAAGTTGGCGGTTCATTCCGCTGTGGCGACCCCAGATTAATAAAGGGACTAAGCCGAAAAGAAAATGAATGAATGAATGAATACATAGTATTTGCTCCATACAATGTGATGAATACCAGTTGCACACACACAGAAACATATGTTCACACATTCAAACATACACACTCTCTTACTGTACAAACACACACACACACTAATGCAGACATACAAACATGCGCAATCTCATGCACACACAAACACACACTCACTTACTGTACATGTGTATGCACACACACACACGATTACACAAATGCACACACAGATGCAAATACAAACACACCCGCTTACTCTACATATGTGCACACACATGAATGCACACACACAAACACAAATTCACTTACACACAGAGAGATGCACATACAAACCCACTTGCATACTGTACATATGTGTATACACACACACACACATGACTGTACACATACAAACACAAATTCACTTCCATCCACACACAGATGCACGTGCACAAACTCCTACGGATACAAACACGCTTGCTTAATGTACATGTTTACACAACACTCACACACATGCACTCACTCATGCGCCCACAGAGAAGCACATGCAGAATCTCATACAGACAAAAACACACACTTACATTTGTACAGCCACACACACATGCATACACACAAACGCACACTCATATGCATGCACACTTACAAACACAAATTCACTTACACTTGTACATACACACGCACACACACACACACACACACACACAGTTACACACATGTACACACACACACACAGATGCACATACAAAAACTCATACAAAGGCAAACTCATATATATATACACACACACACACACACACACACACACACACACACACACACACACACACACACTCTCTCTTTCTCTCAGGAAACATTAGCGCTCCTCCACACAGTGCTGTTATGATTCTCTGAGTTGTTGTCAGGAGATTCATTTGACTGTAATTGTGATGAATGATTTAATTCATTTCTCAGTATCATCCTAATGCTTTCGGTCCTCAGGAAATCATTTCTTCACATTGGAAATGGAACATAAAGTGTGTGATTTCCTTTCCTTTATCAACATTTCACACAGGCTAGGAGGAACGACATGAATAATGAGGCTATTTTAAATATTCAATGTACTCTTGCTCTTTCGCCCTTATATTCTCATTTTTACTTTTTTATTATATGTATAAAACAGATTTATTTTCCATATATACGTCATTTTATAAACGTAAATATTTTAATAACTAATTTCTTAAAAGATTTTTTTAATTTGTCTGTGCCATGATGACAGCACCAGTGGTGTAGTCCTTGCTATACGCACGTATACTCCATATGCCTGCTTTTTTCCACGAGCTGTTTGGGTATTACGACTTCTGAGGATCAATAATTGCAGATACCCTCAGTATACTCACCTGTTTTGCTGATTAGACTTCCCTAATTTATGTGTATTCGCATCCGCTTTAACTGTATACCAAATGTTTCATCTTAAACTCTCATCTTAATTTGTTTTTCGAAGTCAACTGAATGATGTCTCGCTGAAACGTTCAGGTAAAATTGTAATACAGCATGGGTTGGGTGGGTAACGCAAGTTGGGTGGGTAATAGTACCCCACCTTCTTTTTAGGACTACACCACTGGACAGGACATAATATTTTACTATTTATGTTGCAAGATTCTAGTATTCAGCTTAAAGCCAATCGCAAAACAAATCAGTTTTTTTTATCAATTAAATTAAATAATTTTTCTATATGTTTATTACTCATTATTTTATACATTTTATTTTGTATTATTTATAGATTATAATAAATTAAAGGGGCGACGCAGTGGCGCAGTAGGTATTGCTGTCTCCTCACAGCAAGAAGGTCACTGGTTTGAGCCTCGGCTGGGTCAGTTGGTGTTTCTGTGTGGACTTTGCATGTTCTTCCTGCGTTCGCGTGGGTTTCTTCCGGGTGCTCCAGTTTCCCCCACAATCCAAAGACATGTGGTACAGGTGAAGTGGGTAGGCTAAATTGTCCGTAGTGTGTGAGTGAGTGTATGGATGTTTCCCAGTGATGGGTTGCGGCTGGAAGGGCATCCGCTGCGTAAAACATGTGCTGGATAAGTTGGCGGTTCATTCAGCTGTGGCAACCTCGGATTAATAAAGGGACTAAGCCGAAAAGAAAATGAATGAATGAATGAATGAATAATAAATTAAATTCACAATTGCGAATGAAATTCTAAATTTTTGTACTTTAGATTTTTTTCTAAATTAAATTAATTAATTTGTAAAAAAATTATTATAAATTATTTTATTTATTTATTTTGATCATTTATTATTTATTTACTTTTATTACAACATTAATATTTTTTGTTACTTTTTTGTGTATTGATTAATTGAATGATTAAGTTATAAAAAAATGTTTTGTTTCATTTCACAATTGCCAAATGACACATTACATCGTGAATAACCTTCACTACAACACTGTAAAAATATACACTCACCGGCCACTTTATTGGGTACACCTTACTAGTGCCGGGTTGGATCCCTTTTGCCTTCAGAACTGCTTTAATCCTTCGTGGCAGAGATTCAACAAGCTACTGGAAATATTCCTCAGAGATTTTGCTCCATATTGACATGATAGCATCACACAGTTGCTGTACACTTGTCGGCTGCACATCCATGATGCCAATCTCCCGCTCCATCACATCCCAAAGGTGCTCTATTGGATTGAGCTCTGGTGACTGTGGAGGCCATTTGAGTACAGTGAACTCATTGTCATGTTCAAGAAACCATTCTGAGATGATTCACACTTTATGACATGATGAGTTCTCCTGCTGGAAGTATCCATCAGAAGATGGAGACACTGTGGTCATAAAGGGATGGACATGGTCAGCAACAATACTCAGTAGGCTGTGGTGTTGACATGATGCTCAATTGGTACTAATGGACCCAAAGTGTGCCAAGAAAATCTCCCCCACACCATTACACCACCACCAGCAGCCTGAACCACTGATACAAGGCAGGATGGATCCATGCTTTCATGTTGTTGATGCCAAATTCTGACCCGACCATCTGAATGTGGCAGCAGAAATGGAGACTCATCAGACCAGGCAACGTTTCTCCAATCTTCTATTGTCCAGTTTTGGTGAGCCTGTGTGAATTGTAGCCTCAGTTTCCTGTTCTTAGCTGACAGGAGCGGCACCCGGTGTGGTCTTCTGCTGCTGTAGCCCATCCGCCTCAAGGTTGGCCGTGTTGTGTGTTCAGAGATGCTCTTCTGCAGACCTCGGTTGTAATGAGTGCTTATTTGAGTTACTGTTGCCTTTCTATCAGCTGGAACCAGTCTGGCCATTCTCCTCTGACCTCTGTCATCAACAAGGCATTTGCGCCCACAGAACTGCCGCTCACTGGATATTTCCTCGTTTTCAGACCATTCTCTGTAAACCCTAGAGATGGTTGTGTCTGAAAGCCCCAGTAGATCAGCAGTTTCTGAAATACTCAGAGCAGCCCGTCTGGCAGCAACAATCATGTC
Source organism: Danio aesculapii (assembly GCF_903798145.1). NCBI lineage: Eukaryota > Metazoa > Chordata > Actinopteri > Cypriniformes > Danionidae > Danio > Danio aesculapii. Next base: position 54,490,073 of record NC_079448.1, on the reverse strand, counting down.
ATGCTCAAAGTCACTTAAATCCCCTTCCTTCCCCATTCTGATGCTCAGTTTGAACTGCAGCAGATCGTCGTGAACATGGGTACATGTCTAAATGCATTGAGTTGCTGCCATGTGATTGGCTGATTAGAAATTTGCATTAACAAGCAGTTAGACAGGTGTACCTAATAAAGTGGCCGGTGAGTATACATAAATTAGTTTTCTGTATTTGGAATTTTCAGCATCAAACGTGGACAGAGCAGAGATCAACATCCCATAATGCAATTTACAACTGTAAATAAACCGAAAACACAAAATATGGAAACCCAGTACTGGGAAACACCCATACACCCTCATTCTCTCTCACACACACACACACTCATATACTACGGCCAATTTAGCCTATTCAATTCACCTGAACCGCATGTGTTTGGACTTGTGGGTGAAACCAGAGCACCCGGAGGAAGCCCACGACAACACGAGGAGAACATGCAAACTCCACACATAAATGCCAACTGACCCAGCCGGCACTCGAACCAGCGACCTTCTTACTGTGAGGTCACAGTGCAACTACTGAGCCACCAAGTCGCTCCAGAAACTGTTCATTAACAGATATATCTTACAGTGTAGTTTCCTGTTACAAAACAAGAAGCAAGCCCCAGTCATTGATGCTGAGCTTCATATGTTGTCATGTTTGCTCTCACAGTACATCAAGCTCTCAGCTGAAGGCCTTTCTCAGGTTACAGCCTTTAATTTAATATCCAGCACATAAAAGTGGACATAAAATCATAGTGTGGTCTCTGATGGCGCTTATAATCACTGTCGCTGGTTTTCATGTCACGGCTCATTTCAGGCCCGCGTGTGTGTGTGTGTGTGTGTTCTCACGTTTGCGCACCGTCAGTGTTTTTTTCTAGTGTACCTGCGAGTGTTTTTCACCTTGAGTCGGCATTGAGGCTGGATTGATCGGGTCACCGGCCTGAAATAATCCATAACAGAGCCTTGAACACTCGCAAATGGACACTTCAATCAAATTACTACCAGCAAAGAAAATAAGTGCAATCCTTGAGCCGAGCCTTGACCCAAAAACAACGGCTCCTTGAAGATTTAATGTGTCGCAGGATCTTATTATTGCAGGACAAAGATGATGTTTATGCACATTCAGAGCGTTTCAGCACATGCAGCAGCTTTTGTTTAGACTTTGAGAGTTTTATTAGTAGTTATCAATTTTTCGAGGACTGTGATGATTACGGTCTTTTGATTTGTTTACTTGCCATTAATTCTGCTATTATGTGCAATTATTTACTGGTGGAAATTGTATGTATCACATACTGTATTGTTATTTTTTTAATATATAATTAATACAAATTTGTATTTATTTATTTTTATTTTTATTAATAGTATTTATTGTTTCACTGTTTTCCCCTTAATCTTATTATTGCAGGACAATAATTACATTTATGCACATTCAGAGTGTTTCAGGACATGCAGCAGCTTTTATTTAGACTGAGATTTTATGAGCAGTGTAGTGAGTCTAATCTTACATTTAGTTTGGTTTGTTTGTTTTATTTGCCAGTAATTCAGTTTTATTTACTTAATTCTATTTTTTATTTATTAATTCAGTTTGTTTACTTAATTTTTTATTAAGCATTTCATTCTGGTTTATTTCCTTATTAAAACTGTATTGTTATATATATATATATATATATATATATATATATATATATATATGTATGTAATATTTTTGTAGCAATAGCTAGAATAGTATTTCACCTTTAGTTGAGATAGGACAGTGGAGATTTACAGACAGGAAAGTATTGGGAGCAGAGAGAGGGGAAGGGTCGGCAAAGGACCTCGAGCCAGGAATCGAACTCAGGTCGCCGTGAGCACCATGGTGCTATATGTCAGCACGATTAACCACTTGGCTATTGGCGCAGGCTTCTTTGTTTTATTATTGATGGGAAATTACATTTATACACATTCAGAGTGTTTCAGGACATGCAGCAGCTTTTATTTAGACTGAGAGCTTTTATGAGCAGTGTAGTGAGTCTAATCTTACATTTTGTTTTGTTTGTTGTGATTTTCTAATAATTCTGTTTTATTTCATTAATTCCGTTTTTTATTTACTTAATTTTATTATTAAAAATTTACTGTTTTATTTACTTATTAAACTTTATTTATTTATTTATACATGCAATATTTGTAAAGTAATAGCTAGAATATTGTTTATTTGTTATTATTGTGCTTGTTATTACAGTTTTGCACATTTAAAGCATTTATTTAGACTTTGCAATTTGTTTTGTGAGACGTAATGAGTCTGATCTTGTTTTGATAACATAATAATAATAACTATTTATTTGTATTTATGTAATAAATATATTATTTATATTTTTATTGTTTAACATTTAACACCCTATTCAAAATGTTATTTATTTATATATTAATTTTATTTACTAGTTTAATATTTTTAGCTAGCTTCAATAGTATTTCAATATTTACACTTTATCTTATTATTGAATAAGAATACATAATAAATTATTATTTTTAATAAGTTATATTAAAATAATAATTACATTTATGCACATTCAGGACATGCAGCAGCTTTTATTTAGACTTGTTTTATTTGCTAAAAATTCTGTTTTATTTACCTAATTCTGTTTTTTTTTTCCATTAATTCACTTTTTTATTTACTTTTATTATTAAACATTAAACTGTTTTATTTACTTATTAAAAATGTATTCATTTTTACAGATTATTCTCTCAATTCATATTATTTATCATAATAGCCAGAATAGTATTTTAATAATTCATTCATTTTCCTTCGGCTTAGTCCCTTATTTATCAGGGGTCGCCACAGCAGAATGATCTGCCAACTTATCCAGCATATGTTTTACACAGCAGATGCCCTTCCAGACGCAACCCAGTACTGGGAAACACCCATACACACTCATTCACACACACACACCCGTACACTATGGCTGATTTAGTTAATTAATACCCCTATAGTGCATGTGTTTTACTGTGGGAGAAACCGAAGCACCTGGAGGAAACCCACGCCAACACAGGGAGAACATGCAAACTCCACACAGAAATGCCAACAGGCCCAGCCGTGGCTTGAACCAGCGACCTTCTTACTTTAAGGAGATAGTGCTAACCACGATGCCATTTTCAACAAAATGATTTTTATTGTTTTACAATTTTTATTTGTTTCAGATTTTTTTGTCTGGCAGATTTTAATTTTATTTATTTATTTGTTAGATTCTTTCTTTTTTGGCATTAAATATTTTATTTAAATATTAAGCTTATTTATTTATGTTTATGTCTACACATGTAATTTTATTGATACCCTTCCTAAAGGAAAATTCTACTTTGCATAATTCACATATTATAGTTATTCATTATAATGTTCGATAGTTTATTGTTTCATTATTTACTAATTTACCAATTTATTTAATCTACTTTTCCTTGTAATTTATTTAAGGACAGATTTATCAACCATTGAGAGGAATATGCAAATCTGATGATGCAGACTTGACCTCACGCTGGCCTCATCGTCATGGAGGCTCAGTAGTTTTGTCAGTGTTTTAATGGTGTTTTTGGTAATTCATGGCTTTGTTTACTCTGTGGCGTTGGTGGTCTCAGAGCTCAGACGTCCAGAAGTGATAACAGTAATGAAAACCGTGAAAGGCAATGAAGGAGAGCGATATCTGTCTGTCATTACTCCACACAGTTCAAACTCTAATGTCTTTTAAATGTATGTGTAATTCAGCATTAGTGATCAACATTAGAGCGTGTTTTCAGGTGAAGGAGAGACTCCTGGTTCAGACGCTCAGATTGAGTCTCATGTAATCAGCGTGTGAATTATACCTCATGCAAAAAACAAAACAGTCAATCATCTTTTTAATAATGGGTATCAAGAAAATGACACGTGTAAGCAAACAGTAGGCAAGTAGATAAATAAATGAATGAATGAATGAATAAATAAATGAACTAATGCATCGATAAGTAAATAATGAGTAATGAATGAGTAAGAATAAATAAATAAATAAATAAAAAATGAATGAATGAATGAATGAATGGAAATAAGGAATGAAAGAATAGATAATTAAATAATAAGTAAGGAATGAGTAAGAATAAATAAATGTAAAAAAAAAATAAATTAATGAATAAGTAAATAAATAAAAAATGAATAAATGAATGAATGGATAAGTAAATAATAAGTAATGAATAGGAATAAATAAAAAATAAATCAAATGAATGAATAAATGAATGAATAAGTAAATAAATAAAAAATTAATGAATGAATGAATGAATAAATGAATCAATGAATGAGTAAATAAATAAATAAATGAATGAGCAAGTAAATAATAAGGAATGAATGAGTAAGAATAAAAAAGAATGAACAAATGAATGAATGGATAAGTAAATAAGTAATGAATAAGAAGTAAATAAATAAATGAATGAGTAAATAAATGAATACGTAAATAAATAAACGAATAAACAAATTAATTATTGAATGAATGAATGAGTAAGCAAGTAAATAATAAGTAATGAACAAGTAAATAAATAAATAAATAAATAAATAAATAAATAAATATCGGGGTGATCAAATTTGTTCGGCAATGTTAGTTTATGTAGCTAATCCACATGCTTCAGTGAACCAAATTAAAAGATTTAATTCAATAACATCTAATTTATTAATCATTCTTATTTAAAGGGCACCTAGGTTAGCCCTTTTTTCAGATTTAATATAAGTGTTTTGCGTCTCCAGAATGTGTGTGTAAAGTTTCAGCTCAAAACACCCATCAGATTTTTTATTATACCTTTTATTAAAGTCCTATTCATACATTTTTGCACTGGGTGGTGGTTTTGGTGTACTGCTCCTTTAAGGCTAGTCCTCCCCATCCACCATTTCTACGTGCCTTTCTGCGTGCCTTAATCTCCTCCTTCGGCTGCGTCAGACAACAGACAGATATAAAGGAAGCAGATCTCACATAGCGTTTGTGAGAAATACTACAGTAAGAACTTTATCAATGGGTATTTATTGTGCTGTTGCATGACAGGGTCACACAAAGTTCACGCGCGCACACACACACCGCAACAGACACACAGACACACACACAGACAGACAGAGCGCCTGTTTAGCTTTGCACTCTTTTTGCACGCATATGTGACAGGATACAGGTTAATCTCCACTGCTGTATGGATATCTGTTATATTAATGTACAAAATAAACCTGATTTAACGTCCACAAACCTGGACTGAAGCGTCTTCCTTTATAATTGTTCTGACACGCGGCTGTGCTGATGAAGTAAAGCTAAGCTAAATCGCTGTAATTCATTACACACATGCTCTGTTTTAAAACATGTTAAACTTGTACAACTCACTCTTGATCACATTTGATGATCATTGATGATCCTAACGAACTGAACACACCTTTAATTCCCGGTTGCTTTGCGCTCGTCCTCTCTTGTTGATATTATTATACACATGACTACCGGGACATGTTAATACGCGCAGCTGTCAATCAATTCGGTGGGCGGGGGGACCACACTCCTACGTCAAGTTGCGGTCGATCTGAAAACCGCTCCAATTGGTTCACCGTTTTTATGTTGCTAAATTGAAAAAAAAGGACTGGGTGTGTTTATATCACCCCAATATGACGGTCTATACACCATACATGCACATTTGTCTGTCCAAACAGCTTGAAAAGTAGATTTTTCACCATAGGTGCCCTTTAAGTTTTCAGTGTTTTGAGGTGATATTGAGTATATTTTGACCTACAATAACCTTTAATTGGCTATTATTTCAGCAGATTTGAGATTGAATTGGTTCAGACCCTCAGATTTAGTCTCCCGTAAGCATATGTAAATTATACATAAATTATATATTATGCCAACAAAAAAAATCAACGGTGAATCATCTATTTTATTATGGTATTGAGAAAACTACCTGTTAACAAGCAAACTAGAGCTGCACGATTAATCGTAAAAAGATCTTGATTCGACCCCCTATTTCTATGATACAGCCAATTATATTTTCAAGTTCAGGAGAGAAGCAAAGGCAGCTTCATGAGTCTTTACATTGTTTTACATACTCCAAATGGTGTTGAAAGAGTCACATACTGTATTTATAGGGTATAATTCACTCAAAAATGTCATTTCTGTCTTCATGTAATGATGTATTCGCGACCGCGAAATCACATGTGAGCTGAGCTGCTGACCGTGAGCCGTTACCACAGAGAGGGCAGGCGCACGCATTTACTAGAGAACAAAACCTGCATAGGCTGTGAATAAATCGAACTCGACCCTTCTTGCTGTGAGGCGACAGCACTACCTACTGCGCCACTGCGTCACCCCCAATTCAGTTACATCTATTTTATTAATCAAAGTTTCCAGTGTTTTGAGGTGATATTAAGTTTATTCTAACCTAAAATAACCTCTGATTGGCTATTATTTCAGCAGATTTGTGATTCAATCCACACCCTCAGATTTAGTCTCTCGTGAGCATATGTAAATTATAGATGAATAGGGTATATGTCGAACGTCACGTGACCAAACCGGACCCCTGGGTAGAACACTTCCGCCCCATCGCTAGTTTATATGCGCTATCGGTTTGTTATTGACAGTAGTGAGTAGTAAGTAGTGTTTTAGACGTTATATAATAGGGTATATGCGCAACTTTTGCGTTCCAGTCATGTAAATAAATAAATATAACAGTGTCAGTATACCTATGTAATGTTGAATATAATGCAAGAGGGAATCTGATACTGACAAATGTCTGATTTTATCAGTAGAAAAAAATGGTCTAATAATGTTTTTAATGACAGATTGCAAGCATATGTCTCAAACACAATAATTCAATGTCAGAATCATGAATAGTTGTACTCTGATGTCCATATTTTACTGTGCATTAATGATTAATGACCAGGACAAATTTAAAGTCTGTTCAAGTCCATCATTCAAAGTCTATTCAAAATTTAGCTTTTTAACCAACAGTAGATATTACACATAATATTATTATTGTTGTTTTACCGTATGTTTGAGAAATAATAATAATAGCCTGCTCATATTAACCTTTATTTTTCGCCTACAGAATCGTGATCTTTAATTTAAGCAAAAAAAAAATCGTGATTCTCATTTTAGCCAGAATCGTGCAGCTCTAAAGCAAACAAACAGTAAGTAAATAAATCAATAAATATCAGGGTGGTCAAATATTTTTCTGCAATCTAAGTTTATGTAGCCAATCCATATGCATGCTACCATATTCAAATGCTAAATTCAGTTGCATCTAATTTATTGATTTATTTATAGGTATGTCTATGAACTATGTCTCACTATTTAAAAGGGCTAACCCCCACACACCTTGTTTTGACATCCTGCATCTGTAACAAGCTATAGTAATGGGGACTTTTAATTTAGAATTTTATAACCGTCATAAAATGGCTGCATTTTTCTGGTTGGTTTCTTTAAGATCAATGGTATTTACTAGTGGTGGGCAAAGCGAGGCTTCGTGAAACTGAAACAGTTGAAGCAAATGTGTCGAAGCTTCGAAACGTTTCGAATTCGTCATTTTTTATGTATTTCACTGGAACAGCTTCAGCGAAGAACAGTTGAGCAAATTGAGGTATTAAACCCGACTTTGTAAGGTCAAATCCTCAAGTGATATAGTGGAGTGGTTAGGGTTCCTGACTTCCATGTGAGGATTGTTGGTTTGAATCCAAGCTGATACAGTTATTTTGAAATGCTTTAATATCAGTTTGAGATGCTTTGTTTGTGTATCGTTTTGTTTCAACATTGGTCTGACATCCGAATAAATACTTTGTGAATAAATATAGCTTGTTTTGGTCATAAAACAGTGCTGTTGCTAGATCAGATACAGTTGTGGACAGAAGTTAACAAGAATTATTTATATTATATTCATTAAATTTCCCATTTATTGTATTTTATTAACGTCTACCACAACTCTAAACCCAATCATCACAGTACTGTAAAATATAAATTATTGTTTTACAGTTACAAAAATGATGCTAAATTGATGGCGTATCAGCAGCTGTATCATATCTAGACTACACCATAAACAGTAACATGATTAAAATACATAAAATCATGATTTTGGAGTATTTGTACAAGTCGGGATTCGAACCCAAAAGTCAGATGAAGACTGTAACATCACGAAACGCTTCTGAACTGATCGATGGTTTGAATCGCTTTAGTCTGGTGACCTGGGTGTTTCGGATCATGCTTCGGCGCAGTGTTTCGAAACACTTGCGCTTCGGGATCTCCATAGTGGTGGGCAAAGCGAGGCTTCGTGAAACACTGAAACAGTTGGAGTTAATGTGTCGAAGCTTCGAAACGTTTCGAAACCCCACTCTACAGTAACGCCTAGGGGTCATTTTTTTTATGTCTTGCACTGGAACAATTTCAGCAAAGAACAGTTGAGCAAAATGAGGTATTAAACCCGACTTTGTAAACTCAAATACTCAAGTGATATAGTGGAGTGGTTAGGGTTCCTGACTTCCATGCGGGGATTGTTGGTTCGAATCCAGGCAGATACAGTTAATTTGAAATGCTTTAATATCAGTTAGTGATGCTTTGTTTGTGTATCGTTTTGTTTCAACATTGGTCTGACATCCGAATAAACACTTTGTGAATAAATATGGCTTGTTTTGGTCATAAAACAGGGCTGTTGCTAGATCAGATACAGTTGTGGACAGAAGTTAACAAGAATTATTTATATTATTCATTAAATTTCCCATTTATGGTATTTTATTAACGTCTACCTAAACCCAACCATCACAGTACTGTAAAATATTAATTATTGTTTTACAGTTACAAAAATGATGCTAAATTGATGGCGTATCTGCAGCTGTATCCTATCTAGACTACACCATAAACAGTAACATGATTAAAATACATAAAATCTCGATTTTTGAGTATTTGTACAAGTCGGGATTTGAACCCAAAAGTCAGATGAAGACTGTAACATCACGAAACGCTTCTGAACTGATCGATGGTTTGAATCGCTTTAGTCACGTGACCTGGGTGTTTCGGATCATGCTTCGGCGCAGTGTTTCGAAACACTTGCGCTTCGGGATCTCCACACTGTGTCGAAACGTCAGTTTCACGTCAGCCATCCCTAGTATTTACTGCTTAATTGAGACACTATATGAAGTGTTTCACCCTGAATAAGAAGAACTGCTTTAAGTTCCACTGTTCTGTGCTATATCTTTAAAATACAGATATTTATTTTACTAGTATTTTCAATTGAAGTTCTGCACTCACCTGCTCTTCCTTACGTAGCTTAAACGGCTTGAACAACTAAACGAATGCTTAAGTATATTTAACGGACTATATTTTGGTTAAAATACACGTCGATGTGTAGGAGAAACCGAATGAAATTGAAAATAGTCACGTCAAACTTTCACTGGAAGTTTATCGGTGGCCAAAAACACTTCCGTGCATAATAGAGCCAATAACTGCCTGTAAATCCGCCTTTCTTCAGTCTTCACGAGGCCTGATTGAATTTCCAGGATCACAATGAACATCTACTGCTCCTGCCGGTGTAGGCTGCGGCTTTGATAAGCAAACGCCCCGCTGGAATTGAGGTCACGGCAGAAAAAACAAGAGCGAGTCCAAAAATTAAGTCTCTCGGCCTCAGTATCGACTCAACCCAGAACAAGAGCAGACGCTTCACAATAAAAGTCCTTCACGGAGCGATAGAAAACCCCTTTGAGTGATGAGCCCGTTTGACAGCGTTTGTTGCTTTTTCGGTGTCAACAATATGAGGGTCACACCGTGTCCCTAAAAACACGCAAGATACGACACAAACATGTAAATACCAGCCACCCAGAAGCGCAGGATATCGCACTTCACTCACGACGAAATGGTAAGGTTTATAATCTAATTAACTCATATTAAACATATTTAACGTTGTTGAAAAGTAGATGCTGGGTGACTGGTGTTGGTTTGCAGTCGCAGTGCTAATGTTTATTTTGATAGTATGTGTTTGCTAGTTGTTTTATTTTCAAGATCTACCTGCTTCTGCTTTTAGTAAGGCAATAAATGTCACGTAAATGGTCTTTAAAATCACATTGGTAGAATTTAACACCGAATAAAGCACATAATCAGCAGCTGAGGTAATCTTTTTTATAGTTTATGTTGTTGTTTAGCCGCGACGTCGCAGAAGTAAATGAAATAGCGCGTCGCCATTACAGAGATTTAAGACAAAAACTTATTTGATTGTGGGAAAGGTCACTTATCGCGTTGTGTCGCGTGTAGTTTAATATTAGGGATAAGCTGAAATAAACTGACTTTTAAAAAATACATTTGTTCATTTAAAAGTGTTAGTAGTTTAGTCATTTCTATTTGCCTACTTTTTTTTAAACGGGCCTACATAGTTTTACGATTTTTATTAGTTACGTAGGCCTATGTTATTACTAGTTTTATATAATATAATTTTTAATATTAATATTTAAATACTAAATACTTTTTAAACACTATTTAAATTAATTTGTATTTTTTTAAAGCAGTTTTATTGTGTGCTTTTGTCATCTAGGTCATATTAGGCCTACTTAATTTTTTAAGGCCTACTTTTTTTGTTAATATATTTTGTACTGCATTGTCTTTTATATGTTTTAGTTTATTTTAATAAATTTATTTCATTATATTTATTTTAAGCACATATTCTGCAGCCGAGGGCATCTTTGTTTTATAGTTTGTGCTGTTGTTCAGCCGCAAAGTCGCAGAAATTAATACAATAGTTTCTAGCTGTTAGAAAGTTCGAGCGTCCCCATTACAGATATTTAAGACAAAAACTCAAAGTTCACTTTTATTGCGTTGTGTCGCGTGCAGTTTAATGTTTGGGGTGAAGTAAACTGATTAAAAACAATACATTTGTTTGTTTTAAAATGTTAGTAGCCTAGTTTTGTTGTGTGCTTTTGTCATTTTTAATACGTCTTTAAACATCAAGGCCTATAGTTTTACAAATTTCATTAGTTAAGTATGTTATTAGTTTATATAATATAATTTTGTATATTAATGTTAATATTTAAATGCTTAATATTTAAATTAATTTGTAGCCTACTTTTTTAAGCAGTTTTGTTGTGTGCTTTTGTTATTTTTATTATGCCTATTGCCTACTTTTTTGTTAATATATTTTGTACTCCATTGTTTGTTTTTTGGTTTATTTTGGTTATTTTAATAATATTGTTTTATATACTGTTTATTTTAAGCACATAATGAGCAGAGGTGATCTTTGTTTAGTAGTTTATACTGTTGTTTAGCCATGATGATGGAGAAATAAATAAAAGAGTTTAGAAATTTTGCGGATTGTTAAGACAAAAACTCATTTTATCGTAGGAAAGTTGTCTTATCTCGTTGTGTTTCATGTAGTTTAATGTTATGGGTAAGGTGAAGTAAACAAATTTTTTAATAACATTTGTACATTTTAAAATGTTAGTATTTTTGTTGTGTGCTTTTGTCACTTCTAATACTTTTTTAAACATCAAGGCCTACATTTTACAGTTTTATTAGTTAGCCTACATGTGTTTAGTTTATATAATATAATATCTAAACATTAATATATTAACTATTCAAAATTATATTTAATATTTTAATTAATTTGTACTTTTTAAAGCAGTTTTACTGTTCTTTTGTCATTTAGGTTATATCAGGCCTACTTTAAATTTTTTTTTAAACGTCTACTATTTTGTTAATATATTTTTTACTTTTTGATTATTTTATTAATATTATTTGTAATTATATTTATTTTAAGGACACATTCTAAAGCTGATGTGATCTTTGTTTAATAGTTTATGGCTGTTCGTGACGACACCGCAATTTTTATTGCGTTGTATCACGTGTAGTTTAATGTTAGGGTAGGGTGAAGTCAACTGATTTCTAAAATACATCTGTTCATTTAAAAGTGTTTATTTGTGTGTTCATACTTCTCTAAACATCTAGGCCTAAGTAGTTTTACAATGTTTTATTTGTTACCTATGATTTTATATACTATAATTTTGAATATTTATATTAATATTTAAATATTAAATATGTAGTATTTAAATTAATTTGTATTTTTTAAGCAGTTTTATTGTGTGCTTTTGTCATTTATGTTAGGCCTACTGCCTACACTTTTGTTAAGATATTTTGTACTGCATTGTAGTTTGTTTTTGTTGTTGTTGTTGTTGTTATTAATATTTTTAAAAATTATATTTATTTTAAGCACATTCTGCAGCTGAGGTGATCTTTGTTTAATAGTTTGTGCTTGTGCTAGGCCTAGTTTTGTTGTGTGCTTTTTTCATTTATATTAGGCCTACTTTAATTTTTTTAACGTCTACTGTTTTGTTAATGTATTTTGAACTGCATTGTCGTTTTAGAATTTTTGCATTTTTTTTGTAATGTTTTTTTAGTTTATTTTGGTTATTTTATTTGTATTCTTTTTAATTATTTTTTTTAAGCACATAGTCAGATCTTTGTGATCTTTGTTTAGTTTATTCTGTTGGTAGTTTATTCTAAAATAAAAATTTTGCAACATATCACAGATGGTTAAGACAAACGTATTGAATTGTGAAAAAGTTCACGTTTGTCTCGTTGTCTCATGTGGTTTATGCTGAATGATTTTAGGAGTATCCTAACTAAAAATTTAACACAGTATATAAAAAAAAATACCTTTTTAACTTTTAATGTTTGCAATGCAAATCCAATTACATCCACTTATTTAGTAAACAAAGCAAGTCTCTCAAATAATATCTCTACTAAAAGACAGAACAAATGAACATTTTCATATTAGTCAATAATATTACTGACATTACCTTTAAAACTGAATAAATATAAATTTACACAAGTAAATAAATAGACTCAACAATGGGCTGGAAATCTGCGCACAGATTCTGTGTGAACCTAGTTGGTGTTGTATTTAGGGGTAAATTTAAGAAAATAATGAAAAACTGAAAGAAATAATAAAAAAAAATCTATTAAAAACAAACATATGCTCGTTTTAAAATGTTTTGTGCTTTTTAACGTCTTTTAAAAATGTTTAATTATGCATGTTTTAGTTATTAAATAACATTTTAAATGTGTACTTTTTGTAGTTTTTTGTATGTGCTTTGGTTATTATATTGCATGTTAAGTTTTTTAACTTCTACCTTTTTAGTTGTTATTAGATTTTGTGAAGTGTTTCAGAATTTAGTGTTTTTATTTTTTAATTGCATTTAATTATATTTATTGTTTCTGTTGTTTTTTGTTCATTTAAAGTAAAACATTTATAAAAGGAATTAAAACAATAACATTTTAATATTTTATTTATTCAATAATAGTTAAATAATAATTCATTTTCATAGGCCCCTTTATTAGTTAATAAATGTTATATATTTATTTATATATTTATTTATTTATAATTATTTTGAGGGTGTTTTTCAGCCTTAATATGGATAAGATAGTGAAGGTTACAGACAGGAAAGTATTAGGAGCAGAGAGAGGGGAAGGGTCGGCAAAAAACCTAGAGCCGGGAATCGAACTTGGGTCGCCGCGAGCACCAAAGTGCTATATGTCGGCGCACTTAACCACTAGGCTATTGGCGCCAACATAAATGTTATATATTTATTAAAAATAATTCTAAAAGTGAAATTAATAAAAACAAACCCTATTTTTAATCACTTATTTATTTAATAATAATGCATAATTTAAAAAAATTACTATTTTACAAAAAAGATCTTTACTCAAAATTCTAGATGCTTGCATAAATGTGTACTTTTTGTTGTCGTTCAGCATTTCTCATAATATTCCTTTATTTAAAAACACCATATCAAGTTTAAAATGAGAAAAAAAATCTCAGTACAGTTTCATTGGCAATATTTCTCTGGGTTGTGTGTGACCTTCTGCTCTGTTATGAAAAATGCACGGAGTTCATTGAACCCCAGAATGGAAAACGGCATCATTATTATTCTTTGTGGAAATGTAACGCCTGCATTTAATAATTTGTTAGATGTCAGCACAGAAAAATGGTCCGGGTTATGAATTTTTTAACAATTAATTTTGAAGGCGTGCCGCATGTCGAGTATGCAGACGCACAACACGACAAATGCAGTAACTCTGAATTATGCTTCAGCCTCCGCAGGGTCTCTAAAAAACGCGTCCTCATGTTCCAGCCTTTTCTCTTTAATGCTGCTTCCAGTCAAAGACTTCACACTCTCTTAATTACTGATTATAGCAATGTGCATCACAGTGTTATCATGCATCTGAATCTGTCATGCAGGAGAAGCGAATGTGAAGAGAAATAATGTGAAGCGCAGGGAGTCTGAGGTCACGAATCTGGCTAATTACTGCTAAAAAAGAAACACAAAGCAATTAATAAAATAACCAGTGGCTGAGATAGCTTTTCCATAGACTGTTTCAGAATTGCGGCTGTTTCTCTTAATTATAATAAGTGTTTTAATGCAAACGATAATTAAATTCTCTGGAATTGTGACCCCTTTTAGTGCTCTAATATCATAACTATTTTTGTTCATATTGAGTTAGTTATATGCTGGGTGAATTAAATGCAAAGCAAGCAGATTTTGAATCAAGAGTCTATTGTTAGTCTATTATAGTTAATATTAATTCAGTCAATTTTTTGGGGGATTTTGCATTTAATAAATAAAATGATCTACATATAATTATTCTATATATACATATACACACTCACCGGCCACTTAATTAGGTATACCTTACTTGATGACATAGATTCAACAAGGTACTGGAAATATTCCTCAGAGATTTTACTCCATATTGACATGATAGCATCATGCAGTTGCTGCAGATTTGTCGGCTGCACATCCATGATGCCAATCTCCCGTTCCACCACATCCCAAAGGTGCTCTATTGGATTGAGATCTGGTGACCGTGGAGGCCATTTGAGAACAGTGAACTCATTGTCATGTTCAAGAAACCAGTCTGAGATGATTTACGCTTTGACATGGTGTGTTATCCTGCTGGAAGTAGCCATCAGAAGATGGAGACACTGTGGTCATAAAGGGATGGACATGGTCAGCAACAATACTCAGGTAGGCTGTGGTGTTGACACCATGCTCAATTGGTACTAATGAACCCAAAGTGTGCCAAGAGAATCTCCCCCACACCATTACACCACCACCACCAGCCTGAACCAATGATACAAGGCAGGATGGATCCATGCTTTCATGTTGTTGAGGCCAAATTCTGAGCCGACCATCCGAATGTGGCTGCAGAAATGGAGACTCATCAGACCAGGCAACATTTCTCCAATCTTCTATTGTCCAGTTTTGGTGAGCCTGTGTGAATTGTAGCCTCAGTTTCCTGTTCTTAGCTGACAAGAGCGGCACCCGGTGTGTTCTTCTGCTGCTGTAGCCCATCCTCCTCAAGGTTGGACATGTTGTGTGTTCAGAGATGCTCTTCTGCAGACCTCCGGCCTTTCAGCTGGAACCAGTCTGGCCATTCTCCTCTGACCTCTGGCACCAACAAGGCATTTGCACCCACAGAACTGCCGCTCACTGGATATTTCCTCTTTTTCAGACCATTCTCTGTAAACCCTAGAGATGGTTGTGCATAAAAATCCCAGTAGATCAGCAGTTTCTGAAATACTCAGACCAGCCCGTTTGGCACCAACAACCATGCCACGTTCAAAGTCTCTTAAATCCCCTTTCTTCTCCATTCTGATGCTCAGTTTGAACTGCAGCAGATCGTCTTGACCATGTCTACATGCATAAATGCATTGAGTTGCTGCCGTGTGATCCTGTTAATGCAAATAGTAACTGCATTATTCAAAAACATTCACTCTTGTAGTGCTTCTAATATATAATAACCATTTCTGCTCATTGTGCAATGGATTATGCAATTTGCATGGGATGTGAGCGGAGCAGTTAATATAGTGTGTTGTTATTTTGGAGAGATTTCTGTATTAAATCAGCTGTGATTTGAGCCACAGTCCAGACTTTATGCCAAATATGCTGGATGATGCCATTCAAACATGTAGAATTATGGCAAAATATTGACACCAACCTAAAATTAACTAACAATATTGTTGAGAATTTGAAAACCACAGAATTCGGATGAGAAATTGCATGAGATGTGAGTGGAGCAGTTAATAATGAGCATCTTATTATTATTTTAGAGAGATTTCTGCATTAAATCAGCAGTAATATGAGCAGCCGTCCAGACATTATGCCAGTGGGAATAAAATTAAATCAAAATAACAAAGAGCATTTGAAGGCAGATATGATGCATTAAATATTCAAGCATTTTGTCAGTGCCAAAAAATCAATTGTAATGTTGGATTGATCCTATTGAAAAATATTTAACTATGGCAAAATATTGACATTTACATAAAACATTGTTCATTCTTGTTAACTCCAACAATAACTGCGTTATTCGACAAACATTCACTCTAATGCTCTAATATAGCATAACCACTTGTGCTCATTATGCAATTTGCATGAGATTGGAGATAAGCAGAGCAGTTATAGGTGAGTGTGTTGCTGTTTTGGAGCGATATCAGCAGTGATGTAGCCAGTGTTGTGGATTAGAGTCCAGACATGGTGTTTATGTAGAGTTATTTAATAAAATTAAAATAAAAGAGCTTTTGAAGGCAGCAAGGATGCATTAAAGATATATTCAAGCATTTCGTTCATGTCAAAAAATGATCTAACATTGTTGAAAATTAGAAAATTATCCTGTTAATGCAAACAATAACTGCATTACTAAAAAAAAACATTGACTCTTATAGTGCTCCTAATTTATAATCATTTCTGCTCAGCAATTGGTTATGCCATGTGGATGAAGCAATTAATGGTGAGCATGACATTTTTATTTTGGAGAGATTTCTGCATTAAATCAGTTGTGATTTGAGCCACCATCCAGATATTATGCCAAAATGTTGGATAAAGTCGTTAAAACATTTAGTTCTGGCAAAATATTGACTAAGCTAAAAATTCTAATATTGTCGACAACTTGAAAACCACAGAATTTGCTTGAGATGTGATATGAGTAGAGCAGTAATAATGAGCATCTTATTATTTTGGAGAGATTTCTGCATTAAATCAGCAGTTTTATGAGCAGCCGTCCAGACATTATGCCAGAGAGGAAAAAATAAATTAAATTAATTAAGAGAG
The DNA here is from genome assembly GCF_903798145.1 of Danio aesculapii. NCBI lineage: Eukaryota > Metazoa > Chordata > Actinopteri > Cypriniformes > Danionidae > Danio > Danio aesculapii. The sequence continues at coordinate 54,472,975 of NC_079448.1, read as the reverse complement.
TTTGAAGGCAGCGAAGATGTATTAAATATAAATATTCAAGCATTTAGTTCATGTAAAAAAAATAATAATTTAGTTATGGCAAAGTATTGACATCAACCTAAAATTATCTAACATCTACCAAACAATAACATTCACTTTTGTAGTGCTCTAATATATATCATAACCATCTCTGCTTATTATGCATTTTGCATGAGATGTGATGCGAGCGGAGCAGTTATAGGCGAGTGCGTTATTTTGCAGACATTTTTGCATTGAATCAGCAGTGATTTAGCCGGCGGTGCAGAGTCCAGACGTGGTGTTTATGTGCGAGTTATTTAATAAAATTAAAACATTTGAAGGCAGCTATAGGATGCATTAAAGATATATTCAAGCATTTAGTTGATGAAAATAAGAAAAAATCTGTTTGAATGTTGGATGACACCATTCAAACATTATATTTGATGCTATTCAATTATTTAGTTATAGCAAAATATAGACGTTATACCCTAAAATGATCTAACATTGATCCTGTTAATGCAAGCAATAACTGCATTAAAACATTCACTCTTGTATAGTGCTCCTAATATACCACAAACATTTCTGCTCAATATGCAGTTGGCTATTCAGTTTGCATGGGATGTGATTTGAGCAGAGCAGTTAATAGTGTTGTTATTATTATTTTGGAGAGATTTCTGCATTAAATCAGCAGTGATTCGAATCACCGTCCAGACATTATGCGAGAAACATTGGATGATGCCATTCAAACGTTTAGTTATGGCAAAATATTGACACTTACCTAAAATTATCTAACATTGTTGATCATTTCAAAACCACAGAATTTGCATGAGATGTGATTTCAGTAGTGCAGTTAATAATGAACATCTTATTATTATTTAAGAGAGATTACTGCATTAAATCAGCAGTAATATGAGCAGCCGTCCAGACATTATGCCAGAGGGAAAAAATAAAATGAGATCAAATTAAATCAAAATAATAAAGAGCATTTGAAGGCAGATAGGATGCATTAAAGATATATTCAAGCCAAAAAAAATCAGTTCGAATGTTGGATGATGCCATTCAATTGTTTAGTTATTGCTAAATATTAACATTATAACCTAAAATTGTCTAATATTGTTATATTAGCAATAACTGCATTAGTTAAAAGACGTTTACCCATGTAGTGCTCTAATATATCATAACTATTTCTGCTCATTGTGCAATTTGCATGAGATGCAACGTGAGCGGAGCAGTTATAGGAGAGTGTGTTATTATTTTGAAAAGATTCCTGCATTGAATCCATAGTGATTTAGTCGGGGATGTGGAGTGCAGACGTGGTTTATTTAGAGTTATTTAATAAAATTAAGATAATAGAGAGCATTTGAAGGCAGCCAGGATGCGTTAAAGATATATTCAAGCATTTAGTTGATGCCAAAAAAAGAAAAAAAATCAGTTTGAATGTTGGAGATGCCTTTCAAACATTAGGTTTAATGCTATTCAGTCATTTAGTTATGGCAAAATATTAACATTCTAACCTAAAATTGTCTAATATTGTTATATTAGCAGTAACTGCATTAGTTAAAAGACATTTACCCATGTAGTGCTCTAATATATCATAACTATTTCTGCTCATTGTGCAATTGGTTATGCAGTTTGCATGAGATGCAACGTGAGCGGAGCAGTTATAGGACAGCAAGTTATTATGTTGAAAAAATTCCTGCATTGAATCCAAAGTGATTTAGTCAGTGATGTGGAGTGCAGACGTGGTTTATTTAGAGTTATTTAATAAAATTAAAATAATAGAGAGCATTTGAAGGCAGCCAGGATGCATTAAAGATATATTCAAGCATTTAGTTGATGCCAAAACTAGAAAAAAAAAGTCAGTTTGAATGTTGAAGATGCCTTTCAAACATTAGGTTTGATGCTATTCAATCATTTAGTTATGGCAAAATATTAACATTATAACCTAAAACTATCTAACATTGTTGAGAATTAGCAAATTATCCTGTTAATGCAAACAATAACTGCATTAGTTAAAAGACATTTACTCTTGTAGCTCTCTAATCTAGCATAACTATTTCTGCTCATTGTGCAATTGGTTATGCAATTTGCATGAGATGTGATGTAAGCAGAGCATTTAACAGTGAGTGTGTTGTTATTTTGGAGAGATTTTTGCATTGAATCAGCAGTGATTTAGCCAGCGGTCTGGATTAGAGTCCAGACGTGCTGTCTTTGTAGAGACATATTTCATAAAATTGAATAAAATGAAAATAATAAAGATCATTTGAAGACAGCTAGGATGCATTAAAGAGATATTTATTTAGTTGATGCCAAAAAAATCAATCCAGATGTTGGATGATGCCATTCAAACATTTAGTTGGATTAAAATATTGACATTAACCTAAAATGATCTAACATTGTTGAAGTTTTGAAAACCACTAATAAAATTATCTAATAAATGCCTGAAACGTTCTTTAAAAACATTCACTTTAATGCTCTAATATAACCATTTCTGCTCCTCATGCAATTGGTTATGCAATTTGCATGAGATGTGATGCAAGCGAAGCATTTAACAGTGAGTGTGTTGTTATTTTGGAGAGATTTTTGCATTGAATCAGCAGTGATTTAGCCAGCGGTCTGGATTAGAGTCCAGACGTGCTGTCTATGTAGAGTTATTTCATAAAATTGAATATAATTAAAAAAGTAAAGATCATTTAAAGACAGCTAGGATGCATTATAGAGATACTCAAGCGTTTAGTTGATGCCAAAAAGATCCATTCAGATGTTGGATGATGCCATTCAAACATTTAGTTGCATTAAAATATTGACATTAACCTAACGTTGTTGAAGTTTTGAAAACCACCAATAAAATTATCTAATAAACGACTGCGTTCTGTAAAAACATTCACTCTAATGCTCTAATATATAATAACCATTTCTGCTCCTCATGCAATTGGTTATGCAATTTGCATGAGATGGGATGTGAGCGGAGCATTTAACAGCGAGTGTGTTGTTATTTTGGAGAGATTTCTGCATTGAATCAGCAGTGATTTAGCCGGCGGTGTGGATTAGAGTCCAGACGTTGTGTTTATGTAGAGTTATTTAATAAAATTAAAATAATGAAGAGGATTTGAAGGCAGATAGGATGCATTAAAGGTATATTCAAGCATTTAGTTATGGCAAAATATTGACGCATCCTAAAATGATTTAACATTGTTGAGAGTTGAGAGAGAAAATTATCCTGTTAATCAATAACTGCATTATTTATACCCAATATTTTACCCATATTGTGCTCTAATATATCATAACCCTTTCTGCTCATCATGCAATTGGTTATGCAATTTGCATGAGATGCAATGTGAGCGGAGCATTTAAAGGAGAGTGTGTTATTATTTTGGAGAGATTTCTGCATTGAATCAGCAGTGATTTAGCCGGCGGTGTGGATTAGAGTCCAGACGTGGTGTCAGAGTCTGTCTGCGCGGTCACTGTGATGTTGATGCTGTGAGTGAGACTGCGGGCTGCTGAAAACCTCTAATGTCTGAGAAAGTGAGACTCGAGCTGACGCTGACTCTGTGCTGATGATGGATGTGATGGACCGTGATTTGTGACAGACAGCTTGCAGCAAGAACTCAAATGACCAGCAGGATCCGTGATGATGCATGTCTGGATCATGCCAGAAAACCGCAGCTAATTGCAGAATGCGGTTATTGGAGATGTGCTCTGCTTATTATGATGCACTGACAACCAGTGGTGTAAAGTAATCAATTACAAATATACAGTACAAGCAGATTACTGTTTGTCTCAGGAATTGTACTTTACAAAGTCGTTAAAAAAAAACACAACATCATAACATCAAAAAAGTTAGCACAATGATTAGGCCAGTCACAATAATCAATATACTTATGGACTTATTACACAACACAAGGACATGAGCTCAAACATTTTTGGTGATGCAATACAGTAGGTGACACTTTAATATGGCCATTAACCCCACACCTTGTACCGCCGCTGCTCTAAAGGAGTAAGAACGTGTTTTTTAGGTATGACCGCAGTTTGGGACGGGATGCGAATGGACAGAAATAGCCTATACAATAGATGTAAATACTCTGCTACTTGTAAATGAAGATAAACAATGCAACAAAGCATTATAATTCCTTCGTTAATCATTAAAAACTTGTTACCAAGCTTTATTATCATTGTAAACTTAAGGCAAGGCAAGGCAAGGCAAGTTTATTTATATAGCACATTTCATACACAGTGGCAATTCAAAGTGCTTTACATAAACAGGAATAAAAGAAACAAGTATAAGAGAAATAAAAAAACAAATAATAGAAATGGTAAAAATAGAAATAAAATAAAATAAAAGCTGATAAAATGTGTTATAAAAGAATTAAAAAGAAGAGAAAAACATAGTAGTTCGATCTGTCGGACGTAGCACAGTGCTCATTCAGTAAAGGCACAGCTAAACAGATGTGTTTTCAGTCTTGATTTGAATGTGCCTAATGTTGGAGCACATCTGATCATTTCTGGAAGCTGATTCCAGCAGCAGGGGGCGCTGTTAGTAGCTGAAAGCCGATTCACCCTGCTTTGACTGAAGTCTTGGAATTTCTAGCTTATGTGATCCTAAAGATCTGAGTGATCTGTTGGGTTTGTATTCAGTGAGCATATCTATAATGTATTGAGGTCCTAGGCCATTTAGTGATTTATAGACCAGTAATGATACTTTAAAATCTATTCTGAATGTAACTGGGAGCCAGTGTAAAGACCTGAGGACAGGTGTGATGTGCTCTGATTTCCTGGTTCTGGTCAGAATTCTGGCCGCAGCGTTCTGGATGAGCTGCAACTGTCTGACTGTCTTTTTGGGAAGGCCAGTGAGGAGGCCATTACAGTAATCCACCCTGCTACTGATAAAAGCATGAACAAGTTTCTCTAAGTCTTCACTGGAAACAAAGCATCTAATTCTTGCAATGTTTTTGAGATGATAGTATGCTGATTTACTGACTGCTTTGATATGACTATTAAAACTCAGATCTGACTCCAGAGTCACACCAAGATTCTTGACCTTATGTTTTGTTGTTTGACCCTTAGAGCCAAGGTACGCATTCACCTTGAGAACCTCATCTCTGTTCCCAAACGCAATCACTTCAGTTTTCTCCTTGTTTAACTGAAGAAAGTTTTGGCACATCCAATTGTTAATTTCATCAATGCATTGGCAGAGGGTGTCAATGGGGCTGTAGTCATTAGGCAGTAAGGCTAGGTAGATCTGAGTGTCATCAGCATAGCTGTGGTAGGAGATTTGGTTTTTTCTCATTATTTGGCTCAGAGGGAGCATATAAAGGTTGAACAGGAGTGGTGCCAGAATCGAGCCTTGTGGGACTCCACATGTCATGGGTGTCCACCTCGACCTATGGTCACCTATACTGACATAGTAACCTCTTCCTTCAAGGTAAGATCTGAACCATTTGAGGACCGTCCCAGACAGCCCAACCCAGTTTTCCAGCCTATCCAGAAGTATGCTGTGATCGACAGTGTCAAATGCGGCACTGAGATCGAGCAGTACCAGCACTGTTAGTTTGCCTGAATCTGTATTTAGGCGGATGTCATTGATTATCTTTATAAGGGCGCTCTCTGTACTGTGATGTGGTCTGAAACCAGATTGATAATTGTCTAAACACCCCTTGAAGTTTAAGAACTTGTTAACCTGGTTAAAAACAACTTTTTCAATGATTTTGCCAATGAAAGGGAGATTTGAGATGGGCCTGTAATTGCTCAATAGGGTGTTATCCAGGTTGCTCTTCTTCAAGAGGGGTTTAACAACTGCAGTTTTAAGTGAGTTAGGAAAAATCCCTGAGAGAAGTGAAGCATTTACCACTTTTAGAAGATCCATTTCTAAGCAGGTAAACACCGTTTTAAAGAATGATGTGGGGAGCGTGTCAAGACTGCAGGTTGATGTTTTCATAACTTGCACGATCTCTTCTAAGATTTTGCCATTAATTGCCATGAAATCGGACATAATGTCCGATTTCTTAAGTTGTGGTTGAGTTAGTCTGACTTCAACACAACTTGGCTGATTGGATGAGCTGATTGCCTTTCTGATATTATTGATCTTGTCAGTAAAGAAATGAGCAATCTCATTACATTTGCTTTCAGAGAGTAGCTCACTGGGAATCCGACTGGGGGGGGGGGTTGTGAGTTTCTCTATCGTTGCAAAGAGTTTACGAGCATTGTTTACGTTGCTGTTTATAAGGCTTGAGAAGAAAGTCTGCCTAGCAGTTTTTAGTTCCATATTAAAAGCACGAAGACTGTCTTTATAGATATTATAATGGACTACTACACTGTAAAAAAAATCCCCGTAAAAAAACGGTTATTTTCTGGCAGCAGAGGCGCCAGAAAAAAACTGTAAAAATACAGAAAAAAACTGTTAGAATAAAAGATGTAGATAAACTGTTAAAAAACAGTAGTTTTCTGTTTTACAGTTACAGGTTATTACTGTAATTAAACATGTTATAACTGTAATTATACGAGTTATTTATGTAATTATACAAGTTATTATGGTCATTATACAGGTTATTACTGTAATTATACATGTTATTACTTTAATTATACAAGTTATTTATGTAATTATACACGTTATTATGGTAGTTATACAGGTTATTACTGTAATTATACAAGTTATTTATGTAATTATACACGTTATTATGGTAGTTATACAGTTTATTACTGTAATTATACATGTTATAACTTTAATTATACAAGTTATTTATGTAATTACACAAGTTATTATGGTAGTTATACAGATTATTACCATACTTATACATATTATTACTTTAATTAAATAGGTTATTACTGTAGTTATACATGTTATTAACATAATTATACATGTTATCACTGTAATTATACAGGCTACTAATGTAATTCTACATGTTATTAAAATAATTACACAGATTACTAACATAATTATACACAATATTACTGTAGTTATATACGTTATTAACAAAATTATACAGGTTATCACTGAAATTACACAGACTATTACTAAAGTTATACATGTCATTAATGTAATACAGATTATTACAGTAGTTATTTCAATTATTAGTCTTTAAATATTCCATGGAATGTAAAAAAAACAATTAATTTCCTTTTCTAAGATTACAAGTTATTACTGTGATTATACAAGAACTAATTGCATAATTCCATGAAATCTTTTACTTTTAACATAATTTTCAAAATACAGTAATATATCTTTAAAACAATAATTATATTTAAAAGTATGATGAACGTTTAGCTTAGGTACAGATAATTACTGTTGTTAAAATAAAACACACTAAATGAATGTGTTATAATATTGTTTATATACATATACCTGTAAAAATTAAAAGACTAAACTGCAAAACGATTGGCATAAAAATACACAGCCATTAATTACTTTTGTGTTTTTTATTATTTGTTACTTGAAACAACATATTTAGTCATTTAACAACACCCCCAAAGCAACATTACTGGTAATTTTTTTTACAATTCTTTCATAAACATCTTTTTAGAGTAATTTCTATACAATATACATCTTAGCCTCCCAAAAAATAATAACAGCAGAATGAACAGTTTAAACTGTGCATAAAGAAAAAGATACTGGCAATGCAAGCTTACTATTCTACTCTCTCCATTCAAAGTTTGCAATGTTTGCAATCAAAGAAAGAACCTTGGGATTAATGGACTGCTGTCTTTTAGATTGCTTCTTTTCCACCTTGGTCCCTCTGTCTGGATTTATCTTGAAAAGGCACCTGTGAAGACAGAATTACACCTCAATATAGTGCTACCAACAATTGTCTAAATACATATATATATATATATTTATTAGGCATGGGCCGATATAACATTCTGACGGTATGATAACCTTGGATAAAAATACAGTTTCACGGTTTTCACGGTATTGTGCTCACTGCTCTGAAATATATTCTTTTTAATGTATGGGTAAAAAACAACTTTTTTCCTCTTTGAAAAGAATATATTTAATTTTTTGAAATATTTATGAGCAATTCCAGCTTTATGGATGTGACATTTGCAGTAAAAACTTAAAACATAAATTCAAATAGAAAGTATATGTTAACATTTTATTGAAACATCGATTTATATTTTCCAGAACTACTGATTACAGAGTTAAGGGATCAGAAAAATATCAATCTGTAGACATTTTTTGTACTTTAAATGAGGGAAATAAATATGCGTTATGGATGTGACCAAAAAAGTCAGCGAGTTTACAGTATGCAACATACTTTGTAGAAATTCTGTGAATTAAAATGCACAACCCAAAAGAAATAATGCTAATCAAAAGGATAAGAGTTGGCTCACTATAGAATAAACATGATTGGTTTTATTTTATTTAAGATTTTTGCATTTATGATGAAAAAGTGTCATTATGGATGTGACATCTCTCCGCTATGGATGTGACAGATGTGAAATTGCCACTTGTGTGACTTTGGTAAATCAAATATAATTGTTTAAAAACACTGACAGAGACATTTTTGAGTATTTCCAAAGTACAGTAAAAAACTTACTTACACAAAAAAACTTAGAAACGGCTTCCGTATTTTGGTGAAAATGTAATTTTTTTCATGGCAAGGTTGACATTTACATGGAATTGCTCTTATAATATTTTAACATGTCAGGCTAAATAATTTAAATGAATAATTGACTTTTGCTGTCTTCATTTGCTTTAAAAACACAGATTTCTTTACAATTTAAAACCGCATATTTGGATATTTTTTTTTACTGGAGATACTGTTGTCCTAAAAAACAAACAAAAAAAAGGTAACAAAAAAAATCTTACACACACCTTAGGAACGGTATTACTGAAAATATAATTTTTTAATTTTAAAACCGTGACTTTTCCAAACCTTGAAAACGGTTATCGTCTATATATATATATATATATAAGTCTTATTTGTTTTATTTTCGGCTTAACCATTTTAAGGTAAATATTATTAGCCCCCTTAAGCAATATTTGTTTTGGATTGTCTACAGAACAAACCATCATTATACAGTTACTTGCCTAATTACCCTAACCTACCTACTTAACCTAATTAACCTAGTTAATTGTCTGTGTGTATGTGTATGTATGTATGTATGTGTATATATCAATACATATATATATATATATATATATATATATATATATATATATATATATATATATATATATATATATATATATATATATATATATATATATATATATATATATATATATATATATATATTGATAGATTGTATGGCTTGTTTCATATGCAAACAAGTATCGGCATCTGAAAAGGTGTGAACCAAATGGCCTGCAGGATCTCAAGAGTTGTGAGCCAAATAAACCATTTGTTAATCTCTGGAGAGGTTATATCATTTGTTATAAAGTACTGTCTCACAGACAGTACTTTGGGTTAAGTTACTTGAAGACAGACGAGTTAACATCACTGCTGAGGAACTGCACTATTCATTGTCTTCAATAAAGTCTTCTCCCCATAAGAACTTTGGTCAGCTTACTTATTGTATGTATTAGAGTCATCTAATACATTGGCGAGCCACCCAAGAACGGTTAAGCCAAATACAGCAAAATCTAATATATATATATATACTGTGCCACACTAACATTTTCATGTCTTCTGTAGGTCAGCTTGGATTGCAGACTGATTATGACGTGACATGGCCATACAGGTGTATCTCAATAAATTGAAATGTCATTGAAAAGTTTATTTTAGTAATTCAATTTATAAAAATGAAACTCCTATATTACATACATTCATTTAAATTAAAATATTACTTAAGACCAATAACAGAAATGTTGGGACTACTGAAAATTATGAACATGCACAGCACTCAATATTTGGTTGGGGTAATTTTTGCATGAGTCACTTCAGTAATGTTGCATGGCATGGAAGTGATCAGTCTATGGCACTACAGAGATGCTATGAAGCTTAAGGTTGCTCTGATAGCAGCTTTCAGAACTTCTTGCATTGTTTGGTCTAGTGTCTCACATCTTTCTCTACTTCAAATTTGAGCGAGTTTGGTGGCCAATTGAACACAGGGATACAATGGTCCATAAACCAGGTATTAGTACTTGTGTCAGCAGGTGGGCAGGTGTCAAGTCCTGCTGGAAAATCAAATCAGCAACTCCATTAATCTGGGGAACCAGTGAAGTATTTTAAATGTTCCTGGTAGATGGCTGCGCAGTGGACCAGCAGTGGACCAACACAAGCAGATGACATGCTCCTCAAACTACCACTGACTGAAAAATCTACACTGGACCTCAAGCAGCTTGGATTATGTGCCTCTTCTCACTTCTAAAGGAAATTTCAAGTTTAAAGGAGGACTTTGGTAAACTGACTAAGAGTTTTTTTGAGCAGTCTTTTGTCCTCAGCCCAGGAAACACACCTCTGATGTAGTCTAATGCTTCCATATGCTGACCAGCTTCATGGAGATGCTGATTTGATTTTCCAGGAGGATTTGACACCTGTCCACACTGTCAGAAGGACCATATTACTGTGCTCGATTGGCCAGCAAACTCTGGCCTATGGAAAGAGAACCTATGAGGAATTATGAAGAGGAAGTTGTGTCACTAAACCAAACAACGCAGAAGAGCTAAAAGCCCTTTTTCAGAGCAACCTGGGCTTCACACCTCAGCAGTGCCACAGACTGATCCACACCATCCCACGTCACATTGCTAAAGTAATTCATGAAAAAAATTGCCCCGACCAAGAATTGAGTGCTGTACATGTTAATTTACAGTAGTCCAACATTTCTATGTTAAAAATCTTATTTTTAATTGGTCCTAAGTAATATTCTATATTTGGGGTTTTCATTAGCTGTAAGCCATAATCATCAAAAGTAAATGAAATAAACACAAATATATTAGTCTGTGTAATGAATCTATATTATATATGAGTTTCACTATTTAAATTGAATTACATGGCTTTTACATGGCATCTAAATTTATTGAGATGTACTTCTATTTGAGTATCTCCCATTAGGCAATTGTGCCTACAATGACTTTAAAGCATCTGCTGCCAGTGTGAACATCTCCACCGATTACTAAGGTCATGATGGCCGCACCACAAGATATATACATACACGAAGCAACTCTTTCTTAAATATTTCTCAAAACTTGGAATATTGTAATTTATTGAAAAGGAATAGACAGTTTGTAATGTACCAATACATCTTCCCAAAATTGCCAGAAGAGCTTGTGTGAAGTTGCTCCTTAAACTTCATAAATGTATTATATGTTGTAAGGAATTTACCATTCAATAGCTTTTTTTTAAAATGGACTATTCTTGTGTTATTTAAAGTCCATTCATTAAATGAGCCGATTCGTAAATAAAGTTTATCATTTTATATATTGGTCACATATATAAACACATTTTCCCTACTAAGCATCTATTTTGTAGTTACACTTTGAAGGCTTACCTTTGCATGAACTCCAGAGTTACACTAACTTCCAATGGATAACTGATGTTGAGACTGTAGTAGGTCACAAACATCATCAGAAGGGCATCACCACAATTTGTGACACCATCGTTCACAATGGTCTGATCCATAGCAATCATAAAGCGTCCAGCTGTCAGGGGAGAATTTCCTACATTACACAAACACACACATTGGTCAAATTTTAAAATTACAACAGTGCTTACATGGCTATTTCTCCTTTTCAGTTAACTACCCTGATGAAGAAATAATAATAGTAAAAAATATACATTTTTATGGTTTACTAGAGACCCCAGCAAGATTTAATTTACCTGTCACTTAAACTTGACACAACATCTTTAATTTCAGACTCACTCAACTGAGTATTTGCTTGCAGAGCACCTAGAAGTAGATCAACTACATACTGGTGGCACACAGAGTTAAGACTGTCAATTTGTTCCACAATCATTTGAATAGTGGAGGAAGGTATAAGGTATTTGGCTTATAACTTCATATAAAACCGAGATAAAGTCCTCATATCATATCAGGTGGGCACAGGATATCCTCTGGCTCAATTCTTACCTTTTGCCACACATTTTAAATGGGCAATCTTTCTTCGAAACATGTGATTTTAAATGATCTAAGAGATCTTTAAGATCATTGCACTTTCTGACAAAGTGGATTTTGACATATCAGTGGACCCTGTACTGTTTCCCACTGAAATATGGATGTCTATGGTGGCGCAAAATATGACTTTTAAAGCAATTGTACTTTGTGAATCTTGATTTGCAACCAGCTACACAACAGGCATATTCACTATGAGCTTCATTTTTGTGTAACTGTTGGTGATTTACATACCCTTTCAGTGTTTTTGAAGCAATGCCACATATAGGACATGTGAAAGTTTTTAAAACACTTGCCATGTTGCATACTCACTTCAGTGTAATAGAGATATATTTGAGCTTGAAAATGCCTTCTTGCTTCAGGTAGTTTCACGTTTAAATTCTTGAATCAAACAACTGAGGGTGAAAAAAAAGAGACAGAAGTTTGCAAATGCTTGCTATGTAAAAATTATCCAAGTATAACTAAAGACAAATCACTGAAAACTCACAAACTCCCATTTTATACAGAAAAGTCAAATGCCTGTAATCTTTATGAAAAATTCTGTGAAATTTGTAGAATAGTTAAGCTTTTCTGAAATGAAATGCAGCTTGTAACGTTAATGTTTTCCCCTTACAAATGTGACTATAATAGCACAGTATGAGTGACTATTTCTTCCGTTGCATTTCAGCTTTATATCAACTAATTTACGTTCAACTTATGCCAGACTCAACGCTGACTTGTTTTAAACCAAACCATTATCTTTTATAACACTTTAGACGGTATCTTGGTCGTTAAAAAGCTCAATGAAGTAACGTAAGGTTAATGTGGCATATTGCTATTATTTTAAGCAAATCTTTAATGTTAGCCTAGTTAACCAGCTAACTTGTGTGTCAAAAACACGGCCACAGAAAACAACAAAAGCATAAGTTTTAAATAAGGCAATTAGGAATTATTTTATTCGGCAACGTTGAATTTGAAGCTAAAACTCAGCTGCAACCTTAACGTTACTTAGCAAACATAACGTATGTCCTACATTACTCGCATTGTCTATCAAAACGAACACTTTGACAGTTGTATATTTGAATACGTCGATAAGTACTTTAGAGTCAAGGTTTTGGCGTTACCTCACAGATGTGGAGTTTCCTCTTCACAGCAGAGAAGTAAATTTGCGCGGGCGCGTCTCCGTTCAGATGGCGCGCTTTCTTCCCGTGTTCAGGACTGCCACCTTTCAGTCGTGTTCTGATGTCGTAAAATGATTGCTATGCTAATCGTGTTACGAACACAGAAGTAGGCCATGTAATGTTTAGTTAACTTTTTGTTGACTTGTAACTGTAAAGATTGATTAGAAAAAATATTTACAGGTCATAACATGCATACACAAGTAATATGTGTGATTAGTCACTAGGAGAAAAATAATATAATAGCATACATCATACATATTATAGAAAATGAATATAATAATTAAAATGAGCATTTTTTTTTGTATTTTACAGTGCATGTACTGTACAGTATGTGGCCTAAAATACTAGGCTATTATTTGACATTTATAACTTCAATTTAATCTTCACTTTAACAGGTTACAGAAAAATCACGTTTATCCACATAATCATCACATGTGACCACGCATGAAGTTCATGTGCCCACATGTGGAGACTTGTTCGAGATGACACGTTATCCTGTGAACAGCTGGCAGTTAAAGTTGGACAAAAAGTCTAACCCATGTTATAACATGTGGAGCACATGAAACTCATTCCAACATGCTCACCAAGCAACTGCTTGTCAACCTTGTTTACAAATATTTATTTGAATGAGCTATTGTATACAAATTGCATGTTCACATTTTGCAAGATTCAACATTCACAATAAAAAAGACATTCATGTGTATTTTCAGCCCACTATGCTACAAGTTTTTTACTTATTTATTTATTGTAAACCTCAACATCTTGGTGCTTTTGGTGTTACTTTTACATTTCATACTTTACAAAACAATATAACAAACCCTTACAAAAAATAACTGCAGTACAACTGTGGGACAATAGCAGTATAAAGAATAACTGCAGTAAAAATATTTGCTACTGCAAAATTGCAATATAATGAAGTATAAACACAGTTCAACTACATTACTACATATTGAATTGAAAGTTCAACGCCAGTTTAATTTTCAGTACATTAAAGTACAACTATAAAAAAAGGTAAACTGCAACTTTACTCCACTTGTGCATTGTAGTGCTGTACAGTCTAATTTGCCAATGGTGTGATAATTGGACTACTATAGGGTACTGTACTTGTTTTTGTACTTATTTTCAGGTATTTTCTTATCGTAAACTAGTCATCTTCTAAATAGAATTTGAAAAGTTTATTAGCAAAAACAGATATGTGCAAGGCGCAGTGGGTAGCACTGTCGCCTCACAGCAAGAAGGTCACTGGTTCGAGTCTCGGCTGGGTCAGTGGTAATTTCTGTGTGGAGTTTGCATGTTCTCCCCGTGTTGGCGTGGGTTTCCTTCGGGTGCTCCGTTTCCCACACAGTCCAAAGACATGCGCTATAGGTGAATTGGGTAGGCTAAATTGTCAATAGTGTATGTGTGTGAATGAGTGTGAATGGGTGTTCCCAGTGATGGGTTGCAGCTGGAAGGGCATCTGCTGCTTAAAACATATGCTGGATAAGTTGATGGTTTATTCCGCTGTGGCGACCCCAGATTAATAAAGGGACTAAGCCGAAAAGAAAATGAATGAATAATATGTGCAATTTCACATGCACATGTAGTCAAGTGAAACTTCACATGCAAAATCATGTGACATTTCTGTAAGGGATGATTATATCTTCAATGGTACTAAAATCACTTTAAATGTGGTTCGATTTTTGTTAACCTATTTTTACAGGAATAATCAGTAAATATTAAAGTCAAATTACACATTACTCTCTGAAAATACAGAAAATTTAATTAAAAAAACTGAAAAAACATTCATTCATTCATTCATTCATTTTCTCTTCGGCTTAGTCCCTTTAATAATCAGGGGTCGCCACAGCGGAATGAACTGTCAACTTATCCAGCATATGTTTTACACAGCGGATGCCTGTTCAGCTGCAACCCATCACTGAGAAACATCCATACACACTCATTCACACACATACACTACGAACAATTTAGCCTACCCAATTCACCTGTACCGCATGTCTTTGTACTGTGGGGGAAACCGGAGCACCCGGAGGAAACCCACGCCAACACGGGGAGAACATGCAAATGCCAACTGACTCATGCCGAGGTTCGAACCAGCGACCTTCTTGTGAGGCGATTGTGCTACCCACTGCGCCACCTGAAAAAACATGTAATACCAAAATACTAACAATTATCTGTAAATTAAATGTTGGAATTTTTAAATACAGAAAATATCTGTAAAAATATATATTTCACCATATAATGAAAAAACAGGAAAATTCTGTAAAAAAATACAGACAATTATCTGTAAAATAACATTTATTTTTTACAGTTTATTTTTACAGGAATAATCTGTAAATATTAACGTAAAATTACGTGTTACTCTCTTAAAATACAGAACATTTCCTTTAAAAAACAGAAAAAGAATGTAATACCAAAATACAAGCAATAACTGTAAATTTAATGTAAGATTTTTTTATTACAGAACATATCTGTAAAACAAAAGGTATTCACTGAATAATGAAAAAACTGAAAAATTCTGTAAAAAAATACAGACAATTACCTGTAAAATAACGTTTATTTTTTACAGTGTAGTTTCGTCTTTCTCCACATACGCTCAGCTTTTCTGCACTGTCTTTTCGTCATTTTTAATTTTGGGGACCTAGTCCAGGATCCCCTTTGCCTGCTAGTTATATTCTTGGCTTTAACAGGAGCAATGTCATCTATGACATTCTTAACTTTAGAATTAAACAAATCAAGGAGAGAATCAACAGAGTCTGCAGATATACTTGGTGCTAGCGATATGGCCTTCATAAACTGCTCATTAGTGTTCTCATTGATGCATCTCTTTCTGACAGAGACAGATCTGTCTTTAATAGCTGGAGTGATCAATATGTCAAAGAAAATACAGAAGTGATCAGATAGTGCAACATCCTTAACAACAGTTGATGAAATGTGTAAACCCTTAGTTATAAGTAGATCAAGAGTGTGTCCACGATTGTGTGTGGGTCCTTGAACATGCTGAGTCAGATCAAAAGTGTTCATAACAGTCATCAGTTCTTTTACAGCATTGATTTCTGGATTATCAATGTGAATATTAAAATCCCCAGCAATGGTAAAATAGTCAAATTCAGAGGTTACTATTGATAACAGCTCTGTAAAATCATCAATAAAAGCTGGAGAATATTTTGGAGGTCTGTAGATAATGATCAGTAAGATACGTGGAGCACCTTTTAGTGCTATACTCAGATATTCAAAAGACAAAAAGTCACCAAATGACACTTGTTTACACTCATAGACATCTTTAAACAGGGCAGCAATGCCTCCACCTCTCCTATTGGCTCTGCAAACACTCAAAAAGTCAAAGTTTAAAGGAGCTGTTTCATTCAGAACTGCTGCACTACAGCTGTCATCTAGCCAAGTTTCATTTAAAAGCATAAAATCAAGGCAATTTGAGCTGATAAAATCATTGACTAAAAGTGACTTATTGTTAAGTGATCGGATGTTTAAAAGTGCTAACTTAACAGTTTTAGCTGTTTTTGCTACAGTAGTCTCAGATTTATATTTAATAGACACAAGATTTGAGTGATTTGCTATACGGCCTGAGGAAGTCTTCGGTTTTCTGTCACGTAATACAACACATATATGTGTAGAGAAAGCTACAGGCACACTGGGTTCCTGCTTGTTCTGTAAACATCTGATAAAGACACTGTTATCTAAGCAGGCACCCGAGACACATCTTAAGTGCAATGAGGATTCATTTTGGAAAGTAGAAATAAAGAAGACAACTAAAATGAAAGTACAAACTAGGGTTGGGCGATGCTGATCAATTTGACATTGTACAATGTCTAATGTGAAACATCGCGATGGACCATGGCATCGTCGTCATAGGTGAATTGTTGTTAAATATTAATTAATTCATAACGAATTAATTAATTGTAGCCTACCGTTTTCACTACCTGACCCACATTTGCTTTATCCATAGCCAAACCATAATTAAATAAATAAAGTTACACACAAACTCACAGACTCTGATCTGTGTCGTTATAATGGCTTTTTCTCACATCTGGTGGAGGAGACGAGAGTTCGTTTGGAGTTTACTGTAAATTGAATTGTGATTGATTGATAACTTCCTTATTTTATTATTATTATTATTATTATTATTATTATTATTATTAATATTAGGAAATAATAACAACACAGTGTACAGAAAAATATTAAAACAGTTCTGTGAACTTGCTGAAGTAAAAAAAAAATAAATAAAGCCTGCAACGCTTGCCCCGCCTTTGTGCTTTTCTTATTGGCCCACTGCTCTAGAATTGAACGCGAATGGATTGGTTAATATCAGCTGTCAATGATGCGATGGACAATGACATCGTCGTCATAGGTGGATTGTTGTTAAATATTAATTAATTCATAACGAATTAATTAATTGTAGCCTACCGTTTTCACTACCTGACCCAGATTTGCTTTACCCATAGCCAAACCATAATTAAATAAATAAAGTTGCACACAAATCACCACCTGTCATTCACTTTTTTTCACGGGACTCTGATCGGTGTCGTTATAATGGCTTTTTCTCACATCTGGTGAATACTGTAAATTGTATTGTGATTGATGATAACGTCCTTATTTTATCATTATTATTATTATTATTATTATTATTATTATTATTATGAGGAAATGATAACAAGATGCTAGGACTCAACGGTTTTGGTTGCATATGTGCCCGAAATGTTATCTATGCGACTTAAAAATATATTTGTAAGCATTTGTGCGAGTGCATAAATTGTTGTCGTGCGACCTGTTTTCACTGCAAAATCCTCACCGCGTGTGTGGATCTACGAGACTTATGCAGAATGCATCTTTGCACCTAAAAACGCCAAACGCAGCGCTCAGAAAAAGATTACAACAGTTATGTGAACGTGCTGAAGTAAAAAAAAAAGCCTGCAACGCTTGCCCCGCCTTTGCGCTCTTCTTATTGGCCCACTACTCTAGAACTGAATGCAAATAGATTGGTTAATATCAGCTGTCAATCACTCAGTCAATGCCTTCTGCCTTCAGTTGACAGGAGAGCTACAACCGCGAAAACGTAAAGCGCTGAAGATTAGAGAATGAAAATAACACTGACAGATTTTGTTTTTGAAACCACCTAAAGTTACTAATAATGGCACATCCTATTACTGATCATGTGCTGAATGTTAATCCACCATTTACACTTTTCCAAGAGTGGTTAAAAGACTTCCAGTGGCTTCAAGTCCGCTATGAAAATAACTAAAGCTATTCACTGGAAAGTTTGTGGGACGTGGTTTGCAGGTAACAGTGTTTGCCACTGAATCTATACAGCAGTTTTGTTCTGTGCAGAAACGCAGTGTTTATTAATTAACCTTGACGAATTAAAGCGTGGTTAATAGTCTATCCCCAATCATGCAGCCCTAATGTGCAATTTTACTTAATTTTTTAGCGCTGTATAGGTACTTTTGTGGTGCTGTTTTCCTTCAACCTGTAGTGACCACTTTATAAGTTTCAAGAGTTCACACTTCAATATTGCTTATTTGCAGGTTTGGCAGGCTGTCCCGGGAGACAACCCTGAGCTTGGAGATGATTGAGCTCAGGGCTCCCGCTTGGTGATTTAGCATGTAAGGGGGTCTTTAATGTATGTAGTGTAATGTAACTTACACTCAGAACTGATGTAAGCTACAGTTTTAATCTGCAGGGTGTAAAGTGGGATAATTTTCACACTGTAAAACTCCTGAGTACTTTTAGAAGAGCTACAGCTACTCAAACGTTCAGTGATGTTTAGAACAGATACTTTTACTCTACTTGTGCTAGTTTTTGGGAAAGTAATAGTACTTTGACTTGAGTATGGTTTTCCACCACTGTTGGCAACATGAAAGGCTGGACTGGTCATGCAGTGCACACTAGGAGCTGCAGAAACTAGTGTGCTGTCTATCTAGACATGTTCGGTGAACACTCCTGTGATGTGCAAATATAGGTTTAAATATTTCATTGATGCCAAAAAAAATCTATTTGACCATGCAAAGGGGCTATGATTAATTTAAAATGTGTTTGAGCATTCAAAAAATACAAAAAAAAATATATATATATATTTATATATATATATATGGATGGATGGATGATACAGAGTCCAGACAGACAGCCTATAACAAAACCAATTCTTATGTTACTGTGGTGTTTAGGCATCTGTTTATTTAAAGTGGAATTGGACGTTGGGTGACACAGTGACTCAATGGTTAGCACTGTTGCCTCACAGCAAATAGGTTGCTTGTTCGAGTCCCGGCTGGGTCAGTTGGCATTTCTGTGTGGAGTTTGCATGTTCTACCTGTGTTGGCGTGGGTTTGCTCCGGTTTTGCCCCACAGTCCAAACACATGCGCTATAGGGGAATATAGTGTATGTGTATGTATGGGTGTTTCCCAGTACTGGGTTGCAGCTGGACTGGCATCTGCTGTGTAAAACATATGCTGGATAAGTTGGCGGTTCATTCCGGCTGTGGTGTCCCCTGATGAAAAAAGGGACTAAGCTGAAGGAAAATAAATGAATGAATTGGAAGTTGCAGCAGATTTACTTTTGGTATGAAATGGAATATTAAGAGGGCGGGGTTTTATTTTTAAGCTCCGCCTCATGTTTTATTTGCAACAAACTAGCAGTTGGAGGGGTGTGGCTAAGCGTATTTAGCCCAAAATAAAATAAAATTTGTCAAACAAGTAAAATAATCTGTGAATCGGGTAAGAATGTTTCTATTTTTCTTTGGATTTTAAACTATGTTTTCGAACGTCAAAAAAATTTTGGAGGATCATGTTTTCAGCTAGCATGAAGTAAATGTTTTTTTTTCTTGAATACATGTGCATGCAGAAGATACAGAGTCCAGACAGACAATCTCATAAATAATGGTTGTTTTTTATATATATATATATATACAGTGACAACTGGTGAGCCACATATTTTGGTCTTAGAGCCACATGTGGCTCCCGAGCCATAGGTTCCCAACCCCTGCTCCATGAGATATTTTTCATTTTAGCATTGAAACGTGACCTTCAACAAGACAATCAGTGTCAAATAGTTAAATAAAATATATAATTTATTTCATTTATTTTTTTGACACTGAACATCTTCAGGGTCACGTTTCGATGCTGAGATCAGAAATATCTCATGGAGGAAAATACGAATGTGCTTCAGAGATAATGAAAAGAGAAACGATCTTTGTCTAAACCTCCTCCTCCTCCTTCATCCTGAAAGCAGCTTTATTATGCGGTACACATTTGCAGTTGTTGATGTTGTTTAACTCTGATGATCATCATTTGTAATTGTCAGCTAAAAATGAATCATTTTGTTGGATGACTTCACACCAGTTGTCTAGACATTATTCACCCGACTGCGGCTGACAGATTATATTTTATATCCAGAAAAGACCTTTGATGGCATCATCTCTGAACGGAGACGCTCATATAGAGTAACCAGGACAAATATCTCCCACTGGAAGCTGGCATCAATATTAATATCTGTTTATTTATTAATTCAGCGTATGAGAGAGAGTTTGGGATTGTCTATTTCGAGGTGGTTTCGTGTGTTATACACTTCCTCTCTCGGTTTTCCATGAATCAACATTTGTTTTCTTCGTTTGTTAATTTGTTTTCCTCTTTATCGCGGAGGTTTTTTTGCGAACTGTGGGCGCTTTGTTGACAGCTGTGATAGATTTCACATTGTCGGCAGTGTTTTGAAAAGAGACCATTTTCGACCACATATTAACCACAAGTTTGACAGGAATCTCAGGAGAAGCGTCTGTGTTTTACAGGATTTGCATGTGCTTTTGTGCACGAGCCTTTGGATTAAAATGAGAAAAATAATGCTTAATTTGTGTCAATCAATCAAGCTAATTTTAACTTCAGAATCTGTTATTTCTTGTGCATTTTAGGGGTGTCAAAATTAGAAGTTTCTTTGCACCTCCATGCAGACGCGGGCAATTCGATAAGGTTCAGTAATAGATCATAACCGGTTATTACTTACTGACATCATCTATCTCCTATGCGCTATGTGGCGGTAGAGTACAATGGCGAGGGAGAGTAACTGAAATGCTCCAACTACTTAAAAAGCAGATAAATCTGCTTGTGAGTTTGCTGGACAGTCTTTTACTGACACTGAAGAAGGTACACAAGCCGCTATAAACTAAAGCTCCAAAACTTCATCTCTCTCTCTCTCT